>NC_080737.1:3292023-3592023 GCF_019097595.1 Hemibagrus wyckioides
TTAGCGTGTATAGTGTGTATAGTGTGTGTGTGTGTGATGTTAGCGTGTATGGGATGTGCTGGTTTAAAGCTCGATCAGGATTTGCTAACTCAGCTGAAAGGCCTGCTCAGTGCTATAGTTACAGACTCGCGTCATGGCTGATACGCAGATTAGCCGAAATTCCACTCTGCTATGATTCCATTCACCTTCTAATCATCATGTATGATATTGTACTTTTAGGTTTATTAATGAATCCGAGGCTAAACATTCACGCAAAGTGATGATTTGTTTATATCCAAGCTGCAGTTATCCTCGTTCAATGGCCATATCACTGTCAGGACCTGAGAGTCCAATGAGCTTCGTCTTGAAGAAACAATACAATATTTTTGTGTGGTGGATATTGATTTATGCTTAAACTGAACTGTATGGTGTAAAGAAATAGAGGACAAAAAATATTATCAAGGCCACTGGGAAAGGGAAAACTCTGCTAACTGGTGCCTGTATTAAACCTAGCTGATGAGGCTAAAGCTGGTCACTAGCATAATGTGTGCTGTAGAAAGATTAAACGTTCTGCTAGAGTGGGAATAATGCACCAAGTGAGACATGCTGAAGTAAACACCACCTCCATCAGCAACAGAAAGCTGCCTAACTTCTGTTGGGGTTTCAGGAGCTTGCTAGCATTATCAGGTAGCTCATATTACTTCATTCATGTTTTCAGCTCTATAGTCAGTTAACTAGCAGGAGGCTAACAGGCTACAGAAGCAGTCAGAAATGGTGCAAACATCCAGGTTTCATCCAGAGCTTCCATACTCTATGTCATCAAAGGATCTGGCTAGCTAGCACTCTGACGCACACACAGCTAGCAAACAGCTAACCTCTACATGTCATTCTAGAGGTTATAGATCGTTATCATGCAGTTTTCCTTGAAGCTTTTAACTCTGAAGATACAGAGATGTTCCTCTACCTCCATTGTTTCAGACTCTGCTGCTGCTGCTGACTAAACATTTAGTCCCTGAAGTGTAGATTTCAGATTTCAGCGAAACAGATAGTGTTTTATTTTCTGTCAATATATTTATCTGACTGGAAAATTTCTGTTTTGCAAAACTAATGTTTGAGTGTGTAGGTGAGACAGGTGAGTGATGGTGACTGTGGTGTAGGTGAGACAGGTGAGTGCTGGTGACTGTGGTGTAGATGAGACAGGTGAGTGCTGGAGACTGTAGTGTAGATGAGACAGGTGAGTGCTGGAGACTGTAGTGTAGATGAGACAGGTGAGTGCTGGAGACTGTGGTGTAGGTGAGACAGGTGAGTGCTGGAGACTGTAGTGTAGATGAGACAGGTGAGTGCTGGAGACTGTGGTGTAGGTGAGACAGGTGAGTGCTGGAGACTGTAGTGTAGATGAGACAGGTGAGTGCTGGAGACTGTAGTGTAGATGAGACAGGTGAGTGCTGGTGACTGTAGTGTAGATGAGACAGGTGAGTGCTGGTGACTGTAGTGTAGATGAGACAGGTGAGTGCTGGAGACTGTGGTGTAGGTGAGACAGGTGAGTGCTGGTGACTGTAGTGTAGATGAGACAGGTGAGTGCTGGAGACTGTAGTGAGACAGGTGAGTGCTGGAGACTGTAGTGTAGGTGAGACAGGTGAGTGCTGGAGACTGTAGTGTAGGTGAGACAGGTGAGTGCTGGAGACTGTAGTGTAGATGAGACAGGTGAGTGCTGGAGACTGTAGTGTAGATGAGACAGGTGAGTGCTGGTGACTGTGGTGTAGATGAGACAGGTGAGTGCTGGAGACTGTGGTGTAGGTGAGACAGGTGAGTGCTGGTGACTGTGGTGTAGATGAGACAGGTGAGTGCTGGTGACTGTGGTGTAGATGAGACAGGTGAGTGCTGGAGACTGTAGTGTAGATGAGACAGGTGAGTGCTGGAGATTGTGGTGTAGGTGAGACAGGTGAGTGCTGGTGACTGTGGTGTAGATGAGACAGGTGAGTGCTGGTGACTGTGGTGTAGATGAGACAGGTGAGTGCTGGAGACTGTAGTGTAGATGAGACAGGTGAGTGCTGGAGATTGTGGTGTAGGTGAGACAGGTGAGTGCTGGAGATTGTAGTGTAGATGAGACAGGTGAGTGCTGGAGATTGTGGTGTAGGTGAGACAGGTGAGTGCTGGAGACTGTAGTGTAGATGAGACAGGTGAGTGCTGGTGACTGTGGTGTAGGTGAGACAGGTGAGTGCTGGAGACTGTAGTGTAGATGAGACAGGTGAGTGCTGGAGACTGTAGTGTAGATGAGACAGGTGAGTGCTGGTGACTGTAGTGTAGGTGAGACAGGTGAGTGCTGGTGACTGTAGTGTAGGTGAGACAGGTGAGTGCTGGTGACTGTGGTGTAGGTGAGACAGGTGAGTGCTGGAGACTGTAGTGTAGATGAGACAGGTGAGTGCTGGAGACTGTAGTGTAGATGAGACAGGTGAGTGCTGGAGACTGTAGTGTAGATGAGACAGGTGAGTGCTGGTGACTGTAGTGTAGATGAGACAGGTGAGTGCTGGAGATTGTGGTATAGGTGAGACAGGTGAGTGCTGGAGACTGTAGTGTAGATGAGACAGGTGAGTGCTGGTGACTGTGGTGTAGATGAGACAGGTGAGTGCTGGTGACTGTGGTGTAGATGAGACAGGTGAGTGCTGGAGACTGTAGTGTAGATGAGACAGGTGAGTGCTGGAGACTGTAGTGTAGATGAGACAGGTGAGTGCTGGTGACTGTAGTGTAGGTGAGACAGGTGAGTGCTGGTGACTGTAGTGTAGGTGAGACAGGTGAGTGCTGGTGACTGTGGTGTAGGTGAGACAGGTGAGTGCTGGAGACTGTAGTGTAGATGAGACAGGTGAGTGCTGGAGACTGTAGTGTAGATGAGACAGGTGAGTGCTGGAGACTGTAGTGTAGATGAGACAGGTGAGTGCTGGAGACTGTAGTGTAGGTGAGACAGGTGAGTGCTGGTGACTGTAGTGTAGGTGAGACGGGTGAGTGCTGGAGATTGTGTAGGCGAGACAGGTGAGTGCTGGAGACTGTTGGACTGTCGTGTAGGTGAGACAGGTGAGTGCTGGAGATTGTGGTGTAGGTGAGACAGGTGAGTGCTGGAGACTGGTGTAGGTGAGACAGGTGAGTGCTGGAGACAGTTCCATGTTCTCAGGTTAATATGGTGTAACGTCCTCCTTCTCTGTCCTGCTGCTTCCTTTAAATGGTGAACATTTCTGTAATTATCGTGGGCACTGAAGCGTATCGAGATTGCAATGACCAAATCGTCCACCTCAGTCCCACTGACCCTGTGCTTCCTGCACCATGTTGTCTTCTGCTTGATCTCCGAGTTTCCAGAAATATTTGTAAACGCTCAGTTCTCCGAGCCTTCAGGTTACACCGCGTTCCGTCGCAGTGAGACACGAGGAGCTGATAATTAATCTGATATTCATTACAGCTGCTCGGAAATGTCACTCCTGCATCTTCTCCAGCACAGCTGCATGCCTGCTTCTGCTTCACCGTGGCTGTCGTTTAATAATTGTTTTAGTAAACAGTTAAAGATGTTAAAATGATGGGTTCTGCTACTCAGCTAAATGGCTCTCAAGAAGTAGAGCTAGAACCGCACTGAAGATTTTAACAGTACTTTTATTCTGCTATTCTGGAACCACAGTGGAGTTCTGTGACAAAGTCTTCAAACCGCAACTGTTTATTACAGTAATGGTCCAGTAATTATCTAGAACCACGGTGTCTGTTCCAGTAATAGTTGTCTCTCACATTCAAGAACATTGTAACAGTAACTATCTATTAGATTCTAGAACCACATTGTGCTGTCTGACAATGAATATCTGTTGTGTTCTAGAACCACAGAGCATGCAGGCAATATTTGTTCATGACATAACTGACCATTCCATCATTCTAACCATACTGAAGAACTGCATTCTAGAAATCTCGGTCAGCACTGGTTATTGCAGTTTAGAGCCTCAGTGTGTAGCTTAGAGCCTCTGTATGCAGGTTAAAGCCTCAGTATGCAGTTTAGAGCCACAGTATGCAGTTTAGAGCCTCAGTATGCAGTTTAGAGCCACAATATACAGTTTAGAGCCACAGTATGCAGTTTTGAGCCACAGTATGCAGTTTAGAGCCTCAGTGTGCAGTTTAGAGCCACAATATACAGTTTAGAGCCACAGTATGCAGTTTAGAGCCTCAGTATGCAGTTTAGAGCCACAATATACAGTTTAGAGCCACAGTATGCAGTTTTGAGCCACAGTATGCAGTTTAGAGCCTCAGTGTGCAGTTTAGAGTCTCAGTATGCAGTTTTGAGCCACAGTATGCAGTTTAGAGCCTTGGTATGTGGTATAGAAAATCAGTGTGCAGTTTAACACCTCGGTGTGCAGTTCAGAGCCTCAGTATACAGGTTAGAACCACAATATTCAGTTTAGAATCTCAGTGTGCAGTTTAGAGTCTCAGTATGCAGTTTATAGCCACAGTATGTAGTTTAGAATCTCCATATGCAGTTTAGAGCCACAGTATGCAGTTTAGAGCCTCAGTATGCAGTTTAGAGTCTCAGCATGCAGTTTATAGCCACAGTATGTAGTTTAGAGCCTCAGTGTGCAGTTTAGAGCCTCAGTGTGCAGTTTAGAGCCACAATATACAGTTTAGAGCCACAGTATGCAGTTTTGAGCCACAGTATGCAGTTTAGAGCCTCAGTGTGCAGTTTAGAGCCTCAGTGTGCAGTTTAGAGCCTCAGTGTGTAGTTTAGAGCCTGAGTGTGCAGTTTAGAGTCTCAGTGTGCAGTTTAGAGTCTCAGTGTGCAGTTTAGAGCCTCAGTGTGCAGTTTAGAGCCTCAGTGTGCAGTTTAGAGCCTCAGTATGCAGTTTAGAGCCTCAGTATGCAGTTTAGAGCCTCAGTATGCAGTTTAGAGCCTCAGAATACAGTTTAGAGCCTCAGTATACAGTTTAGAGCCTCAGTGTGCAGTTTAGAGCCTCAGAATACAGTTTAGAGCCTCAGTATACAGTTTAGAGCCTCAGTATGCAGTTTAGAGCCTCAGTATGCAGTTTAGAGCCTCAGTATACAGTTTAGAGCCTCAGTATGCAGTTTAGAGCCTCAGTATGCAGTTTAGAGCCTCAGTATGCAGTTTAGAGCCTCAGTATGCAGTTTAGAGCCTCAGTGTGCAGTTTAGAGCCTCAGTATACAGTTTACAGCCTCAGTATACAGTTTAGAGCCTCAGTATACAGTTTAGAGCCTCAGTGTGCAGTTTAGAGCCTCAGTATGCAGTTTAGAGCCTCAGTGTGCAGTTTAGAGCCTCAGTATGCAGTTTAGAGCCTCAGTGTGCAGTTTAGAGCCTCAGTATACAGTTTACAGCCTCAGTGTGTAGTTTAGAGCCTCAGTATGCAGTTTAGAGCCTCAGTATGCAGTTTAGAGACTCAGTATACAGTTTAAAGCCTCAGTATGCAGTTTAGAGTCTCAGTATGCAGTTTAGAGCCTCAGTTTGTAGTTTAGAGCCTCAGTATACAGTTTAGAGCCTCAGTATACAGTTTAGAGCCTCAGTGTGCAGTTTAGAGCCTCAGTATGCAGTTTAGAGCCTCAGTGTGCAGTTTAGAGCCTCAGTATGCAGTTTAGAGCCTCAGTGTGTAGTTTAGAGCCACAGTATGCAGTGTAGAGCCTCAGTGTGCAGTTTAGAGCCTCAGTGTGTAGTTTAGAGTCTCAGTGTGCAGTTTAGAGCCTCAGTATACAGTTTAAAGCCTCGGTGTGTAGTTTTGAGCCTCAGTGTGTAGTTTAGAGCCTCAGTGTGCAGTTTTGAGCCACAGTATACAGTTTAAAGCCTCGGTGTGTAGTTTAGAGCCTCAGTGTGTAGTTTAGAGCCTCAGTGTGCAGTTTAGAGCCTCAGTATACAGTTTAAAGCCTCGGTATGTAGTTTAGAGCCTCAGTGTGTAGTTTAGAGCCTCAGTGTGCAGTTTAGAGCCTCAGTATGCAGTTTAGAGCCTCAGTGTTCAGTTTAGAGCCTCAGTGTGCAGTTTAGAGCCTTGGTATGTGGTATAGAAAATCAGTGTGCAGTTTAACCCCTCGGTGTGCAGTTCAGAGCCTCAGTATACAGGTTAGAACCACAATATTCAGTTTAGAATCTCAGTGTGTAGTTTAGAGCTTTTGTGTGCAGTTTAGAGCCTCAGTATGCAGTTTAGAGTCTCAGCATGCAGTTTATAGCCACAGTATGCAGTTTAGAATCTCCATATGCAGTTTAGAGCCACAGTGTGCAGTTTTGAGCCACATTATGCAGTTTAGAGCCTCAGTGTGCAGTTTAGAGCCTCAGTATGCAGTTTAGAGCCTCAGTGTGCAGTTTAGAGCCTCAGTATGCAGTTTAGAGCCTCAGTGTGTAGTTTAGAGCCACAGTATGCAGTTTAGAGCCTCAGTGTGCAGTTTAGAGCCTCAGTGTGTAGTTTAGAGCCTCAGTGTGTAGTTTAGAGCCTCAGTGTGCAGTTTAAAGCCTCAGTGTATAGTTTAGAGTCTCAGTGTGCAGTTTAGAGCCTCAGTATACAGTTTAAAGCCTCGGTGTGTAGTTTAGAGCCTCAGTGTGTAGTTTAGAGCCTCAGTGTGCAGTTTAGAGCCTCAGTATACAGTTTAAAGCCTCGGTATGTAGTTTAGAGCCTCAGTGTGTAGTTTAGAGCCTCAGTGTGCAGTTTAGAGCCTCAGTATACAGTTTAGAGCCTCAGTGTTCAGTTTAGAGCCTCAGTGTGCAGTTTAGAGCCTCAGTATGCAGTTTAGAGCCTCAGTGTGCAGTTTAGAGCCTCAGTGTGCAGTTTAGAGCCTTGGTATGTGGTATAGAAAATCAGTGTGCAGTTTAACCCCTCGGTGTGCAGTTCAGAGCCTCAGTATACAGGTTAGAACCACAATATTCAGTTTAGAATCTCAGTGTGTAGTTTAGAGCTTTTGTGTGCAGTTTAGAGCCTCAGTATGCAGTTTAGAGTCTCAGCATGCAGTTTATAGCCACAGTATGCAGTTTAGAATCTCCATATGCAGTTTAGAGCCACAGTGTGCAGTTTTGAGCCACATTATGCAGTTTAGAGCCTCAGTGTGCAGTTTAGAGCCACAGTATGCAGTTTAGAGCCACAGTATACAGTTTAGAGCCACAGTATGCAGTTTAGAGCCACAGTATGCAGTTTAGAGCCACAATATACAGTTTAGAGCCACAGTATGCAGTTTAGAGCCACAGTATGCAGGTTAGAGCCACAGTGTGTAGTTTAGAGCCTCAGTGTGCAGTTTAGAGCCTCAGTGTGCAGTTTAGAGTCTCTGTGTGCAGTTTAGAGCCACAGTATGCAGTTTAGAGCCTCAGTATGCAGTTTAGAGTCTCTGTGTGCAGTTTAGAGCCTCAGTGTGCAGTTTAGAGCCTCAGTGTGCAGTTTAGAGCCTCAGTGTGCAGTTTAGAGCCACAGTATGCAGTTTAGAGCCTCAGTGTGCAGTTTTGAGCCTCAGTGTGCAGTTTAGAGTCTCAGTGTGCAGTTTAGAGCCTCAGTGTGCAGTTTAGAGTCTCAGTGTGCAGTTTAGAGTCTCAGTGTGCAGTTTAGAGCCCCAGTATACAGTTTAGAGCCTCAGTGTGCAGTTTAGAGCCTCAGTGTGCAGTTTAGTGTCTCAGTGTGTAGTTTAGAGCCTCAGTGTGTAGTTTAGAGCCTCAGTGTGCAGTTTAGAGCCTCAGTATACAGTTTAGAGCCTCAGTGTGTAGTTTAGAGCCTCAGTGTGTAGTTTAGAGCCTCAGTGTGCAGTTTAGAGCCTCAGTGTGTAGTTTAGAGCCCCAGGATACAGTTTAGAGTCTCAGTGTGAAGTTTAGAGCCTCAGTGTGCAGTTTAGAGCCTCAGTGTGTAGTTTAGAGCCTCAGTGTGTAGTTTAGAGCCCCAGTATACAGTTTAGAGCCTCAGTATACAGTTTAGAGCCTCAGTGTGTAGTTTAGAGCCCCAGTATACAGTTTAGAGCCTCAGTATACAGTTTAGAGCCTCAGTATGTAGTTTAGAGCCTCAGTGTGTAGTTTAGAGCCTCAGTGTGCAGTTTAGAGCCTCAGTATGCAGTTTAGAGCCTCAGTGTGCAGTTTAGAGCCTCAGTGTGCAGTTTAGAGCCTCAGTGTGTGGTGTAGAGCCTCAGTGTGTGGTGTAGAGCCTCAGTGTGTAGTTTAGAGCCTCAGTGTGCAGTTTAGAGCCTCAGTGTGTAGTTTAGAGCCTCAGTGTGCAGTTTTGAGCCACAGTGTGCAGTTTAGAGCCTCGGTATGCAGTTTAGAGCCTCGGTATGCAGTTTAGAGCCTCAGTGTGTAGTTTAGAGCCTCAGTATGCAGTTTAGAGTCTCAGTATGCAGTTTAGAGCCTCAGTATGCAGTTTAGAGCCTCAGTGTGTAGTTTAGAGCCTCAGTGTGTAGTTTAGAGCCTCAGTGTGCAGTTTAGAGCCTCATTATGCAGTTTAGAGCCTCAGTGTGCAGTTTAGAGCCTCAGTGTGCAGTTTAGAGCCTCAGTGTGCAGTTTAGATCCTCAGTATGCAGTTTAGAGCCTCAGTGTGCAGTTTAGAGCCTCAGTATGCAGTTTAGAGCCTCAGTATGCAGTTTAGAGCCTCAGTGTGTAGTTTAGAGCCTCAGTGTGTAGTTTAGAGCCTCAGTGTGCAGTTTAGAGCCTCAGTGTGCAGTTTAGAGCCTCAGTGTGTGGTGTAGAGCCTCAGTGTGTGGTGTAGAGCCTCAGTGTTCAGTTTAGAGCCTCAGTGTGTGGTGTAGAACATCAGTATACAGTTTAGAGCATCAGTGTGTAGTTTAGAGACTCAGTATACAGTTTAAAGCCTCAGTGTGTAGTTTAGAGCCTCAGTGTGTAGTTTAGAGCCTCAGTGTGCAGTTTAGAGCCTCAGTGTGTAGTTTAGAACAGTATGTGTGTGTGTGTAGAACATCAGTATACAGTTTAGAGCCTCAGTATACAGTTTAAAGCCTCACTGTGCAGTTTAGAGCCTCAGTCTGCAGTTTAGCACCTCAGTGTGTAGTTTAGAGCCTCAGTGTTCAGTTTAGAGCATCACTATGCAGTTTAGAGCATCTCTATGCAGTTTAGAGCATCAGTATGCAGTTTAGAGTCTCAGTATGCAGTTTAGAGCCTCAGTATGCAGTTTAGAGCCTCAGTATGCAGGTTAGAGCCTCAGTATGCAGGTTAGAGCCTCAGTGTGCAGTTTAGAGCCTCAGTGTGTAGTTTAGAGCCTCAGTGTGTAGTTTAGAGCCTCAGTATGCAGGTTAGAGCCTCAGTATGCAGGTTAGAGCCTCAGTGTGCAGTTTAGAGCCTCAGTGTGTAGTTTAGAGCCTCAGTGTGTAGTTTAGAGCCTCAGTATGCAGTTTAGAGCCTCAGTGTGCAGTTTAGAGCCTCAGTGTTCAGTTTAGAGCCTCAGTGTTCAGTTTAGAGCATCACTATGCAGTTTAGAGTCTCAGTGTGTAGTTTAGAGCCTCAGTGTGCAGTTTAGAGCCTCAGTGTGCAGTTTAGAGCCTCAGTGTGCAGTTTAGAGCCTCAGTGTGCAGTTTAGAGCCTCAGTGTTCAGTTTAGAGCCTCAGTGTTCAGTTTAGAGCATCACTATGCAGTTTAGAGTCTCAGTGTGTAGTTTAGAGCCTCAGTGTGTAGTTTAGAGCCTCAGTATGCAGGTTAGAGCCTCAGTATGCAGGTTAGAGCCTCAGTGTGCAGTTTAGAGCCTCAGTGTGTAGTTTAGAGCCTCAGTGTGTAGTTTAGAGCCTCAGTATGCAGGTTAGAGCCTCAGTGTGTAGTTTAGAGCCTCAGTGTGCAGTTTAGAGCCTCAGTGTGTAGTTTAGAGCCTCAGTGTGCAGTTTAGAGTCTCAGTGTGTAGTTTAGAGCCTCAGTGTATAGTTTAGAGCCTCAGTATGCAGGTTAGAGCCTCAGTGTGCAGTTTAGAGCCTCAGTGTGCAGTTTAGAGCCTCAGTGTGCAGTTTAGAGTCTCAGTGTGTAGTTTAGAGCCTCAGTGTGCAGTTTAGAGCCTCAGTATGCAGGTTAGAGCCTCAGTGTGTAGTTTTAGAGCCTCAGTGTGCAGTTTAGAGTCTCAGTGTGTAGTTTAGAGCCTCAGTGTGTAGTTTAGAGCCTCAGTATGCAGGTTAGAGCCTCAGTATGCAGGTTAGAGCCTCAGTGTGCAGTTTAGAGTCTCAGTGTGTAGTTTAGAGCCTCAGTGTGTAGTTTAGAGCCTCAGTATGCAGGTTAGAGCCTCAGTATGCAGGTTAGAGCCTCAGTGTGCAGTTTAGAGCCTCAGTGTGTAGTTTTAGAGCCTCAGTATGCAGGTTAGAGCCTCAGTATGCAGGTTAGAGCCTCAGTGTGTAGTTTTAGAGCCTCAGTGTGCAGTTTTAGAGCCTCAGTGTGCAGTTTAGAGCCTCAGTGTGTAGTTTAGAGCCTCAGTATGCAGGTTAGAGCCTCAGTATGCAGGTTAGAGCCTCAGTGTGTAGTTTTAGAGCCTCAGTGTGCAGTTTAGAGCCTCAGTGTGTAGTTTAGAGCCTCAGTGTGCAGTTTAGAGTCTCAGTGTGTAGTTTTGAGCCTCAGTGTGTAGTTTAGAGCCTCAGTATGCAGGTTAGAGCCTCAGTGTGCAGTTTAGAGCCTCAGTGTGCAGTTTAGAGCCTTAGTGTGTAGTTTAGAGCCTCAGTGTGCAGTTTAGAGCCTCAGTGTGCAGTTTAGAGCCTCAGTGTGCAGTTTAGAGCCTCAGTGTGTGGTGTAGAACATCAGTGTGCAGTTTAGAGCCTCAGTATCCCACTTTTACCAGAAGTTGTCTATTATGTCTAGGACCCACAGTGTACATTCTAACAATAATCGTCCATTATATTCTAGATCCAAAGCATGCATTCTAACACTGATTGTTTATTGCATTCTAGAACCACATAGTGTGTTATTAAAATATATCAGTTACATTCTAGAACCGCAGTGAGGTTTTACACAGCAGTTGTTAATCACATCTTCAAGCCACAGTGAACGGTCTAGTTGTCTGTTCCATTCCAGAAGCACTGTGTACATTCTCACAGTAGGAGTGTGTTACATTCTAGAACCACAGTGAGTGTTCTATTCCCAACACTTACTGCTTCGGGTCTGTTCAGTTGTGTTGTGTTCTGGGGTTAGATCTCTGTACGCTGTAATCAGCTGATTTAAGATGGCAGCTACTTGAGGCTGACTGTAATCACTCTGGGGCTCTCTCCATCCACACACACACTTGCAGAGAGAAGGTGGGTTAATGAGGCTGTTACCTGAGAAACATCAGAAGCGATGATTCGGCATCCTACTGCCATTGGAGAACTCTGTGTCCTTTTGGAAGCCTTCCCGCCTCTTCCCCCCACCGGGAGCTATGCTAAGCCCCGCCTACCCAGTGACGGAAAAGCAGGTGGACCAATCACAGTCTGCGATGTGGCTGTCCTCACACCTGACCTTGCTTCATGGGTTCAGCAGCATGCTCAAACACACCAGGGGACACAAGATTAGACTGATGATGCGTGCACACACACACACGCACGCACACACACACACACACACACACACAGAAGGATGAACATCACTTTACACACATGATCACAAGATTGGATTGGAACGACATCTAGATCATGTGTGTATTAATGATGTAATGCTTTTGGTCTACCAACGGCGTGTGTGTGTACCTGGGACAGCCCAACGATTATCAATATAGTCTACAAATGTGTGTGTGTGTGTGTGTGTGTGGCCTTGCAGCTCCTAGCCATATCATGTTTTTTATTCTGTCTCATTTCGATCCTCCATCTTTTCTCCCATCCATCAGTCTTCTCTCCTCTTTTTGCCTCTATTCTGTTTCTCTCCCAACCATCCCCCTCTCTCTCACTGTGTGTGTGTGTGTGTGTTTGCAGTCTCTGCAGTATGTGGGGGAGCAGGCAGCAGTTAGAAGGCAGAAAGCTCGTGCCAAAGGGAGAAATGCAGCACTGCGTTATGAAAAACACACACTCAGACACGCATGTACACACACACACACACATACACACACACTCCTTTTCTATATCATTCTCTTTATTCATGTACACACAGATTCGCTCACATCTCTTTATTTGAGACGTTCCTCTCTCTATCTCTCTCTCTCTCTCTCTCTCTTACTCATGCACACATTTGGCCGAGATGCTTGTCCAATGGGGCGAGTGATAAATTCTAGGGAAAGAGAGAGAGAATGTAGAAAAAGAAACAGAGGAAGACAGAAAAAGAGATAAAAAGAGAGAAAGAGAGATCCTTTGTATTTACATGTTTAGTGTTTCATATATCCAGGGGTTCAGAAAATCATCCTGTGTTATCAAGCTAAGTGTGTGTGTGTGTGTGTGTGTGTGTGTGTGTGAGAGAGAGAGAGAGAGAGAGAGAGAGGGTGTGTGTGTGTCTGTCTGTCCTATTTTAGGTATCTGGAAATGAGCCAAGGCTCTATAGAGACGGACACTCTGCTTTGATCTTGTTCCATTTTGATCATTTTTACACACACACACACACACACAAAGTAGGATGGTGATCAACAAATCTTTTGTCTCACTGGAAAGGCTTTATTAACTCTGTGTGTGTGTGTGTGTGTGTGTGTATAGGAGGGCAAGGAGCTGATCGATGAGCAGCCTGAGCTTGGGCCCATGGTGCACCAGAAGCTGAAAGAGATGAGGGAATGCTGGACACATCTGGAGAGCACCACCAAGGCCAAAGCTCGCCAGCTGTTTGAGACCCAGAACCACAGAACCACAGATGTTCCACCGCACAGCCTCTTGGATCTGGACCAGCACCTCAGCATGCTCCAAGACGAGCCACCACCTTCGTCACACTCCTCACACTCTTCACACACAGCATACTCCGCACACACCAGCCCCTCGGCCAGTGCCGCCATCCTGAGCCCTCGAGCTACATTTAGCCAGCAGCTGCAAAGGATACAGGTGTGAAACACACACACATACACAAAAGTGTGAGTGCCCTCTGGCTGCTAGCATTTCCTTATTAGAAATGATGGCAGCTCTGTATGTATACTATGCTACATCATATCATTCAACGCATACCACACACAATACACTATACTATACTATACTATACTATACTATACTATACTATACTATACTATACTATACTATACTATACTATACTATACTATACTATACTATACCATACTATACTATACAATGCATACCATGCACACTATACTATACTATACAATACTATGCTGTACTATACTACACTGTATTATAAAATGTATACCACATTATACTATACTATATTATATCTTGCACACTATACTATACTATATTATACCATGACATACCACACATTATACCACACTATACTGTACTATACTGTATTATACAATATATACCACATTATACTATACTATACTATATTATACTATACTATACTATACTATACTATACTATACTATACTATACTATACTATACTATACAATGCATACCATGCACACTATACTATACTATACAATACTATGCTGTACTATACTACACTGTATTATACAATGTATACCACATTATACTATACCATACTATATTATACTATATTATACTATACTATACTATACTATACTATACAATGCATACCATGCACACTATACTATACTATACAATACTATGCTGTACTATACTACACTGTATTATACAATGTATACCACATTATACTATACCATACTATATTATACTATATTATACTATACTATACTATACTATACTATACTATACAATGCATACCATGCACACTATACTATACTATACAATACTATGCTGTACTATACTACACTGTATTATAAAATGTATACCACATTATACTATACTATACTATACTATATTATATCTTGCACACTATACTATACTATATTATACCATGACATACCACACATTATACCACACTATACTGTACTATACTGTATTATACAATATATACCACATTATACTATACTATACTATATTATACTATATTATACTATACTATACTATACTATACTATACTATACTATACAATGCATACCATGCACACTATATTATACTATACAATACTATGCTGTACTATACTACACTGTATTATACAATGTATACCACATTATACTATACCATACTATACTACACTGTATTGTACAATGCATACCACACTATACTATACTATGCTATACTATACTACACTGCATTATACAATGCATACCATGCACAATTTACTATTTGCTATTCCATGCACACTATACTACACTATACTATACTATACTATACTATACTATACTATATCACACACATTATGCTATACTATACTACACAGTACTACACGATGCTATACTAAAGAACGCACATTTTACTATACTATATTATAAAATACTATACTATACCACAGACACTATGTATGCCATACTATACTATACAATACTATATTGCACCATATTATACCACACACCAGACTTTACTATACTGTGTTATACCATGCCATTCCACACACACCTTGCTATACTATACTATACTAAACTATACTATACTGTATGATGCTGTACTATAGCACACGCACTATACATGCTATACTATACTACAGTACATCATACCATGGTAGGTAACGTGCACCCTATTTATACCATACTATTTCATACTACACCATCCACCTTATGTGCAATAATCTACATTACAGCTTATAATTTTGTACACTGTATTGTACTATTGTACTATACAATGTTATGCTCTCCTATACTACAGTCTATTACACTATAGTATATTATGCTATACGATACCATAACATACACTGTAAGCTACACTATACTATACTGCGCAATACTATGTATTCTATACTATGCTATGCTACACTTAACACTCAAAGCTAAGTTTCTGTGTGTCTGTCTCTCTCAGTCAATGGAGGCTCAGATGCAGCTCTATCCTGGTCTGATGCAGCTGAAGTCCAACAGTGGACAGAGTGATGTAGACGGAGGTGACATGCTGCACCGTGGGCCAATGGGTTTCGAAGTCCAGGGCTCAGGGGACGTGGCCGAGACGCGAATTGTGCGTCTGATTGAACCACTGAAAGAAAGGAGGCGGATCCTTCTGGCCTCTAAAGAAATGCACCAAGTCACACAGGACCTGGAAGATGAGATCGTAAGCCTCTTTGTTCTTCTGGAGACTTTTGATTCTTGTTTATTTTCACCTTGCTTCTTGAATGCTTCTACAGCTATTATTACTACTCTAGTGAATACACACTTTCTGATTGGCTTGATTCGTTTCAGAAATCGCAGTGTAAAAATTGTTTGAAATGCAATCTAAATCTAACGAAACGTATGTTGGTCTTTTGGGAACTACAGTGGTACCTTGGTGTTTGACCTTAATTCGTTCCGTAAGTCTGGTCGAATACCGATTTGGTCGAAAACCAAATTATTTTACCCCAAATTATTTTACCCTATAGGAAACAATGTAAAACTAAGTCATCTCGATAGTTGATCTCAGAACTTTCCTCTTGGCAACACTGATGCCTGATTTTCCCTTTTTTTGAGACATGGCTACTGAAATTATACCACAAAAGATAGCGTGGGGTTCTAACACAAGCACTCACGGATGATGCTTTCAGAACAGATGACCCGTGTAAACTGCATCATCTCTATTGTCTATGCCAGGGTACGCCGCATGGAGAGCCTGTGCAGCATGAGCGTCGCTAGGCCATTTTTAGGGGAGCTTTAACATTTCTACTCAGTCTCCCTAAAAATTCTGCAATTCTCCATAAACTGTACACAAATTTGTGATCGGCTCAGTCCTCTTTAAATTTCATATGAAAACGGCGGCAGAGTTTGGCTCCTCCCCATCTTTCAGCGCGTTCTTCAATCCGCAGACTGCGGCGTCGCAGAGAGAGGATGTGTGTGTGTGTGTGTGTGAGAAGAACACTCGTATTTGGCTTGTTCAGTACTCAAATGTTGATAGATATTAGATACACATCTATGCAATACAGTGGAATGCTGCAATAATTTTACCATCCTACCCTGTTAGTCAAACGTTTATTTTTATTTATTTTTTTTATTTATTTATTTATTTATTTATTATTTTTTACTATTATACCCTCATTGGGGGCTGAGCCCCCCTTAAATGAATATTCATTATTCGATATTCGTTGAAATCCTGTATGAAACAAGAACTGGCGTTCCTGACGGTCGAGTCGCACACCGAAAATATTTTCATACACCGAGGTCAAATTGACTCAAAAATTCAAATCGAATACCGAAAATTCAAACACAGGAGTGGTCAAGAACCAAGGTACCACTGTATATAAAACCTGATCTAGCCAGTATATAGCGATATATCTCTCTTGTTTCTCTTTACAGGTGTGGATTCAGGAGCGATTACCACTGGTTTCCTCTACTGAATACGGCACCAATATGCAGAGCGTTCAGCAGCTTGTTAAAAACCATGAGGTGAGATTCTGAGAAATAAATTTAAGACAAATTAACTGTGTTTTTTTAAGCAAATAATTATTTCCATGTGATTTGAGCACTCAATACGTTAAAGATCCAGTCCAGTTATTTTTATCTGAAATGGTGGAGTAGCTTGATGGTTTGACTGCAGCTTTCTTTGGATTTTTCTCTGGTCACTTGTGCAGGCATTGCAGATGGAAATGCAGGCCAGAAAAGGGCGTGTCGAGGAGGTGCTGGAGCGAGCCGAGGCAGTTGCCGCCCTTCGCACTCCCGAAGTGGAGATCATCAGAGAGGGAGCGATGCATGTGAGGCAGCTGTGGGAGGTGCTACAGATGGAGGGAGAGCGTCGTACCATGATGCTGGATGCAGTAAGCCACGCCCAGCAATACTACACAGAGGCAGCGAAGGCAGAGTCGTGGCTCAGCGGGCAAAAGCTACATGTCCTCAATGAGGAGAACGGCAATGTAAGAACAGAATAATAGAGTAATAGAGTTTGAATGTTTTAAAAACCTTTTTCCTCATGGTACAGCATCTGCCTCTTTCTGTATCTCCGCAGGATGAAGCGAGCACACTAAGGCTGCTGAAGGAGCAGTTGGCTTTAGAGCAGAAAGTGGAGAATTACGCAGAGACCGTGGGCTTCCTGTCTCAGCAGTGCCGCCGCATGCTAGAGCTGGGACATCCTGACAGGTAAATACCCAGCTGAACACCTGAACATGTAAACACTCCCCCTTCAAACACCTGAACAGGAAACTTCCCTTCAAACTGAAGGCTTGAACATGTAATCACTTGAGCAGTTAAAACACCTATTTAAACTTGTTACCTCACACCTGAACAGGAACACTTCATCCTTAATGACTAACACCAGTGACGCTCTAAATCAAAGCTGTTGGCTCCTCTCTTCAGTGAGCAGATCACTAAGCAGCAGGCTCACATCGACCGGCTCTACGTCTCCCTGAAGGACCTGGTGGAGCAGAAGAAGACCAAGCTGGAGCAGCAGTACTGGCTCTACCAGCTGAAGAAGGAGGTGGAGGCTCTGGAGAAGTGGATCTCTGAGCGAGAGGCTGTGGCAAGCTCCACTGAGCTCGGAGAGGACCTGGAGCATGTCACGGTCAGTCTCTCACACACACGTACAGTCGGCCTCATCTTTGAGTTTGTTGACAGTGATTGTGTTATGACCTTGTTGTGCGCAGGCGCTGCAGGAGAGGTTCACAGAGTTCCGGGCAGAAACGAGCACTGTGGGTCAGAGGCAGATGGACTCAGTGAACAAGATGGTGAACGAGATGATCGACTGTGGTCATGCAGACGCCGCCACCATCGCCGAGTGGAAGGACGGCCTGAACGAGTCGTGGGCTGACCTGCAGGAGCTGATGGAGACCAGAGCACAGATGCTCGCTGCCTCACACCAGCTCCACAAGTTCTTTACCAACTGCCAGGAGGTTGAAATATAGTCCACTAATACTCAAACTCAGCCACACACACACACACTGCATTAAATCAAATCACCTGTGTGTGTGTGTTTAGGTGCTGGTGCAGATTGAAGGGAAGATGAGACAGTTACCGGAGGTGCGTTCGTGTCAGGTGAGCACCGCCAACCCTGGCACACTACAGAGACTGCTGCACTCCTTTGAACACTCTCTGCAGCTGCTGGTCTCACAGGTGAGGAACACACACGCACACACACACACACACACACACACACATGAACATACACACTGTCCACACCTGCCAGCAGCCAGTGCTACTGAAGTGTGGAATTCTAACCAGTTCCCATTTCCCAGCAACTCTGATCGACTCTAATACACTCTAATATACTGTAAAACACTCTAATGCACTCCTTGCTTTCCAGTGACTTTAATTTGGCATTTATATCCCATTATTTTATTCTTGCCGTGTTCCAGTAACCTTCTGTAACATACACAGTGTTGATAAATTCTTAATTCTGATTGGTTAGAAGGAGTTGATTAAAAACAGCAGCTCAAACAGTAGAGCAGCTTTGTTAATGCACTCAATTTTATACCCTATCGTTTCCATAGTAACGATAGTGTGGCAGATGTTTTGTCTCTTACAACTCATATAATTTACATCGCATTCATTTACTGTAGCCATAGTCCTGCTAGAAAATTAAGGTTTGCAAAATTAAAGTTGAACAAAAACATGACAATGTTGAATCTTTGACCCGATCAGGTGCGCCAGCTACAAGAGAACGCGTCTCAGCTCCGTGCAATCTACGCTGGAGAGAAGGCCGACACCATCTTGGTCCGTGAGCAGGAAGTGATGCGCGCGTGGAAGGAGCTCCTCGTGGCGTGCGAGGGCAGCCGCGTGCAGGTTACCACAGTGACGGACAAAATCCAGTTCTTTGCCATGGTGCGTGAGCTCAGCATGTGGACAGATGGGATCATGGGACAAATCGGCCCGGTTGAGGACGCACGGTACGAATCATTCCATCTAGGAGATTTTATTAATTTTCTACAATATTGATGTAGTAATCCTTGACTTCCACCATTTTTTTAAATCTGTACTGATTTAATGCTTGTGTTTGAAGAGCCAGAGCCCCAAACACCTTAACCTTAACCCTCAGGTATAAAATGATAGTCGGTCTGGATAAGGGCGTCTGCCAAATGCCAGAAATGTAAAGGTAATTTGTTTTTTCTTGTGTCTATGTGTTTTAGGGACATGTCCACTCTGGAGTGCATGATCTCCCAGCACCAAAATCTGAAGAGTAAAATGGAAAACAAAAGCAAGAGTTTCATGCATTGTGTGGAAATGGGCAAGATGCTGCTCGCGGCACACAATCCTGCAGCTGAGGAGGTACAGAACACACACATAGACACAATACAGGGTCTCCATTTTCCCCATGGTCCCTGTGTTATTCTCTCTCTCTGTCTGTCTCTTATGCGTGTAGGTAAAGGAGAAGTTGGAGTATGTGATGGCGAAGCAGAAAGATCTAAATGATAAGTGGGAGCAGCACTGGGAGAAACTCCAACGCAGTAAGCAAATCCTCATGCTGATAATTTCGTTACTGCAGCCTGGCTTGGTAAATGCAGCACGAAGCCCCTAACAGTTTGCTTTTCACAACCATAAATCCAGTTTATATTTTACAATTTTATCAAAATAAAGCCTTACTGAATTCAGACAAATTAATGACTGACTGTAATTTGTGAAAAATAAGTACATCAGCCTGAAAAGACATAGTTCTAATATTATTTAACGTTGTTCGTACCTACAGTGCAGAAGCGGTTACAGACTGCACATACAAGCAAGGCTGAAGGGACGTGGCATGCCACGAAGGAGTCGCTGAGCAGCGGTGGTGAGGCAGAGGGTGGGGCTGACGAGGTGGAGCAGCTGATTCGTCGACATGAAGCGTTCCGTAAGGCGGCAACTACGTGGAAGGAGCACTTCATCTCTTTACGACAGGTTGGCATGGCAACCAATAAATCACTGTTTACCTTCTACTACTGTGTCTATACATCAATCTGTCTAATCTACTCCTCTCTTATCTATCGTCCATTTTCCATCTGTTCATCTATGTTCATTTCCACTTGTCTTCTTACATTGATTCATCCATCCATACATACATGTTTTCATCCATTCATCTATCCATCTACTTGAATCAGTCTATTTTTTAATCTATCTAAATTACTTTCTACCATCCATCCACTGACTCATCTATCCATCCCAGTTAATCACTTCACTGATCTATATGAACACCTGTACATCCATTCACTTATTCATCCATTATTCCATCCATCCATCCATCCAACTATATGACTATGCACTGACCCATCATTTACCTTTTCATATATCTATCCATCCATCCATTCATTTATCTATCTTTATATCTTTCTGTTATCCATCCACTGATTCATCTATTCTTCTATCCATCACTTCAATTATCATTTCACTTGTTTTACCATCCATCCATTCATCCATCTATCTACTCATCCATCTATTCATCCACTCATCTATTTATATAGCTTTCTACCACACATCCACTGACGTATGCATATATCCAAGTAACATGGTCTAGATCAAGTGCTGAGCCTTCTTATTCATTTAAAAGTACTGAATCCTGAGGGGATTTTGCTAGAAGTCACAGAGCATTTTTGTTACTTTAGGGGTTTTCGGGCTCAAGGTTACAGCAACAACATCATTTGGTTTACTTCCTGGTGGTTTGACTCATTGCCAGTAGGACTAACATCAGCAAACTTAATCAGCTTGACAGATGAGTCATTTGAATCACAGTGATTGGTGGACGAAGAGTGGGTGTAGCAGGGGGTAGAGGACACAAAACTTTTGGGCTCACAGATGCTGTATAATTATCTATATGATCTATCAAATGAATATGTGTTATAATATTTATGTTTCGACCATTTGTCTTCATTTTAATGTGTCCTGTATAACACTATCTCTCCTCCTAGGCAGAGAAATTGAAGGAAGAGCAAAGCAAGCAGTCCTCCACCTCATCTCTCCTCAACAGACAGATGTTTCCGTTGTCCTGCCTCGTGCCCAGCTCTTCCTCGTCCTCCTCTTCCTCGTCTCTTTTCCGGAGCCCTCTGCAGGACATGCTTCTTGAGTCCAAATCTGGTCCAGACCTTACACATACTCAACAAACTTTTTCCCAGAGGCTCGGATCTGCGCTGAATCCCTATGTTCCTGTCATGAATGGCTCCCCCTTCCACAGGCTCAACCAACAAGTCGGGGCACTGGGCACAAACAGCTCCAGTCAAACCGGATTAAACCAACAGGGTGTTTTGGGGTTGGACAGCTCGAGTTACACTGGCCTAAACCAAGTCGGCATGTTAGGGACAGACAGCTCGAGCTACACAGGATTAAACCAACAGGGTGTCACAGGAGCCAATGGCCTGAACCCCCTCAGTGCTATGGGTGTGACTGAACCCAAAACCACATTCGCCTGGCAGCAGCTCAAAGCTGACTTTCAGCCCAGGATCAACCACATGCACAAGGCTGTAGGTCCACTGATGGAGGCCCAGGCTGGGCACCTGGTCCCAGTGGGTGTGCCAATGGGTACTGAGGCATCCCTTGAGCTGCTCCACGGACGGCTGCAGAGAGACCCCCGTGGCAGCCGCTCAGACCCGCAGATGGACCACCTGCGCAGGGAGAGGGAGTACAGGCTCGGGCGTCACACCTCCAGCGAGCAAGAGATCCAGGCACGGCTAAATGAACTGCCCATGATTGTGCGCCAGGAGAGGCACCAAAGGCGCAAACTAGAGCGCCAGTCATCCAGCGAGCACGAGGGCAGCGGCAGGCACAGACTTCAGAAACAGGACTCCAGTGACCAGGAGTCTGGGAAAGAAGGGTCAGACAAGAGGCAGGCAGGGTAAGGCGAGAATGTGTTTGTTTCCACACATCTTTTATTACACTGATGTTAATTGCATAGGGTCTATATGCATTTGCAAGACTCTACCTATGAATTGTGGCTGTGTAGCTCTACGTCATCATAGCGCATGTTGTTAACCGAAGCCTAGCAGAATTCAGATTTTTACATGGATTCTGATTAGCCAGGTCGTATAGAAATAGAGGGATGTGGGACACCTAAACTGTCATTGATATTACTAATTCTTTTTTGGAAAAAATATAAAATGTGTACTCGTTTGAGCGTCACTCTCTTGCTGCCGTAGGGAAAAACGCTCCACCATGGCTGAGATTGTTGAACAGGTGCAGGAGAGAGAAGCATGCTATGTGAGTACTGATGCTTCATTCACTATAACACTTCAAGCCACTATAACCAATACACACTGCTTTCCTTCCTCTACCACACCTCATTCCAGCATTGTCCAGTAGGAAAACACTTACTGATCCTGTGTCTCAGTGTCTAGAAAAGAAACAGCTCTATGAAGCATCAAGTCTGTAAGCTAATCAGCAGATACTTTGGTGAATCACCTAATCACCTAGCATTCATCTGAAATACATATGAATTCTGAGTAAAACTTTTTGCATGTCTGAGACACATTCTTAACCTTCATTTTTAACCTTCTTTGATTAATTATCTCTGTCTCTTAGGCGAGGGGAGAGGTGTATCGTCCCCCCAGCAGTCTCTCTGCCCCGGTCTCTCGTCTTGACCGACCTCGAGCTCGTGATCGTCCAAAACCGCGCAGACGGCCGCGTCCTAAAGAACCCGAGGAGACGCGACGGTCACGGTCAGCGCCAGCTCAGAGTGCGCCAAGCACACCGCAGCCACCCACGCATACCGTTCACCAGGAGGGCTTCCTGTATCGCAAACACGAAGAGGAAGGCAAAGAAAAGAGCCCTAACAGGTATTACTAACATGCTGATTAGCACACTCTTTGCTTGGGTGGTAAAATGGACACCCAGAGGGAGTGAAAACGTATCTAATGGTATATGTTCCTCTCCATTTGCAGCAAGTCATGGGTGAACCTGTACTGCGTACTCAACAAAGGGGAGATCGGCTTCTACAAGGATGCCAGGAACACGACGACCCCGTACAACGACGAGCCGCTCCTCAACCTAGCCATCTGTACCTTCGACACCACCAATGGCTACAAGAACAAGAAGAACGTCTTCATCCTGAGGTAAGACTCTCACAACACATTGAGCTCATGAATTCCTCACATCTAAACTGATGAGTTAAATCAGGTGTGTTAAATGAGGTGCTGTGATGCTAAGTAGAGCGAGACAGTGAGCTGTGCAGTACTAAGGTGCTCTAGGGTTCTCTAGTCAGCTCTGAGGGTATTAGAAAAACTAACATTACAGCAGGAAATGCTAACTATCTTAAACTGGTGATCAAGTCGCTGACGTGAGGTGTGTGTGTGTTTTGACCCACTGCAGGAGTGAAACCGATGGGGACTATATCTTCCTGGCCAAAGATGAGGTGAGATTAACGATGCGCCATCACAGCAACAGCAACCATTTTACGGAAAACATTTTGCACATCTTGTTTGTCTGGAAGCTTTTTTCTAAATCTACTTTATCTACTTTTATTCCTCTGTGTGTGTGTGTGTGTGTGTGTATGCAGGAGGACCTGAAGCGTTGGGTGAACAGCATAAACGCTAGCCTGAGCGAGATCGAGGAGATCGCCAAGTGGGAGAAACCCACCACCTCCTCCACCGACCCTGACAAATCAGAGCGCAAGGAGCGCTCTGAGGGGGCGGAGCCATCAGAGAAGTCGGAACGCTCGGATCGATCGGACAAGCGAGAGGGGGAGAAAAGCTCCGAAAGCTCCGAAAAGAGGGACACTTTGGAGAGAGCGAGGATGGAACGAAGAGGGAGGGAGAGAGGAGAGAAGGAAAGAGGGGAGAAGGAGAGGGGAGAAAGAGGAGAGAAAGAAGAGAGAGGAGACAGAGACAAAGAGAGGAAGAGAGAGAGGGAGAGGGAGAGAGAGAAAGAGAGGGAGAGAGGAGATCGGAGTTCCAGAGGTTCGAGCACCTCGGGGAAAAGTAAATGATAGAGTCAACTCATCAATCCATCCATCCATCTATCTTCCCATAGATCCACCAAGAGTGGAGGAGAGGAGAAGAACGAGTGCTTTTACTTCTCCCTCACCCCCATGATACGCTGGTGGGGTTTTCCTGTCAACACAGCGTCCAAAGAGAGCGTCAGCAAAAGTGTAGGGACGAATCTTGTCCTAAAATTAGTAAACAAAGACAAAAAAAATGTCCCCTAGATATCTGAAAAGCCTTTTTAAAGAAAGCAATATGATGTGTGCAGTAGATGATTTAATATCTGATTCATATTCACCCCCTCTGTGTGTGTGTGTGTGTGTAAAAGCAGGAGATGAGTGACAATAGTGTGTGTATGCCTCTGGGAAATGTGAAGACACTCAGGACTAGAGAAGACAGGAGAAACACTCACCTGTGGAACCGCACACACTTTATACGCTCCACCGATTAGATCGACGTTGTAACCCCGCTTCAGTTTCCGTACTGAGCCCATACTAACACATTCATTCAGCTCCAGTAAGAGTTTCTAGATGTAATCCCTGAAATATACATTTCCTGTACACACTTACTCCAAAAAAAAAAAGTAGTCGATTGTTCAGGATATGTTCAGTGTCTGCAGTTTGCTTCTTCAGGTGTTTGTACCAGAGCTACGATGCTAACAGAGATATCACGTAACAAGAGCTTAAAATAAATCACCAGCAAATCATCAAATCAGTGTTTCTCGAATCCAAGTTCCCAAACCTCAGAATCTCTAAATAAAGTCAGCACATAAACACATATAAACTTGAGAATTTGTACTAGTAATGTGTGGAAAGTTCAGGAATAATAAGCAGCCCGAAGATTATATACAGTACACGTTTACTTCTTATTTTTCAGTTACTCGTTAAAACCGTGTTCTTTTCCTCTTCAGTGAGTTTAATAATCCGAACTTGGAGCTCAGAAGCTTCACGTGACTCCACGAGGAACTTTACCTCGCGTGAACACGGAACACTTCTCTTCCTCGTTAGCCTCGTATACTAAGGAAGCAAGCGTCACACACTGAACGTGTCTAAGGTGTTAACGGCGAGGATCATCGTATTCGTTATGAAGCGAAGGTTTATTTGGAAATGTTTAAGCGCAAACCAGCAGAGACTATCACCTCACCTCACACTTTTTATTCTGTTCAGTCTGCGTCACTTCACCTTCCAGGAGTACGGGCTGCAGTGTGAGTGTGTTTGAAAAGAATTCGTCCGTGTAATCTGTAATCCCGAGGCTTTCGCAGCACATGAAATCGATGGTTAGGATTTTACTTGATATATCTGAGGAACGCAGAGAGTTCGGTCCCTGACCTCATCTCTCGCCGCCTTCGTCCTTTTGATTGTAAAATGACGATTAGCTTGAACAGGAGGTGCTGTGTTTGTGACATTGTTATGCGATTAAAGGTTAAACCTTGTATATATCTATACATATCTATAAATATATTTGTATGTATATAACAGTAAACACAACTTCTACAAGCTACACTGAATTAAGCCAAACTTTCATTTACTTTTTATTAATCAATGGAAATATAACGAGCTAACAAAGTATTAATCGCCTAAAGTGGTTTAGGACTTTATGACAAAGTGCTAAATGTGCATTTACATAGCCTTTGTAGACCCACGGCGTACACACACACACACACACACATTTGAGTCGCACTTTCAGGCCAGCCGACTCAGTAAGGCAGAAGATTCCCACCACACGGCAGCACCGTCACAGAGTGTGTGTGTTTTCGATGTCTACGCAAAGCGTCTACGCTCTGAATGTCCGCACGTCGTCACTCTGTGTGTGTGTTTCGAGGTCAAGCTCGACCGTTTTTGTGGTTTTTTTCAGCACCGCATTTGTCGCTTTTTGGTTCTCCGTCTTCCAATTTTTTCATTGTGGAAAAAGTTTTGTACTTTTAAAATCTTAAAGCCTGAATGTTACATCACACTGTCTGTGATGAGACAAACAACAACAACAAACTCCGCCCAGATCTGCACTTTCGCTTCCTGATAGACCTGTACTTCTGCTTTGAGCATCTTTTATTTTATTTAGTCATGTGCCATAACAGTTAGCAGTTTTATATTTAATGAACCATGAAAAAATCCTAATGGTTGTGTTACAGTGCTGCTGCATTTGAGCTGCATCTGTGATTTTATTTATGCACAAACATGCACAAGTCCCCATATGTGTTTCCTCACTGTATGGGGTTGCCAAAGTTATTGTCGGGTTTCTATTTAGTCACACAGAACGAAGTCTTGCCACATTTATCGTTAGCTGAATATCAAATTCCATTCAGACTAGCATGCAGCGAACCGCCGAGAAACGCTTGAACGGAGGTCTTCTCAATTCTGTGCACATGAGGAACACTGTAAAGCAACACGTTCTGACAACTGGCCTGAGTGACTCCATCCTAAGGACCATGAGGTCCGACATTTCTTCAGTTCTAGTATGGGGTCATGTATGACTCTGCCATAAACGTGTATGGAGACAGTATGAATCAATATAAAGAGATTAATGCTAGTGTGAATGTAGGGTACAGCTTCACACACTGACCAGATTAACACACTGTTATCACATACACAGCTGATATGGGGTCAGTTCATAAAGCTAGCTCTGAGATGAGCTCTAGTGTGTGTGTATGTGTGTGTGTGTGTGTGTGTGTGTGTGAGAGAGAGAGAGAGAGAGAGAGAGAGAGAGAAAGAAATGTAGCACTGAAGGAGAATCAGTATGCCACAGATCTAGGCTCTGGAGAACAGCCCTGTTTCTCCTGCAGAGAGACAGAACATGTGAGAGACACTGTGGAAGAGGAGAGAGAAAGAGAGATAGAGAGAGAGGGCAAGATCTCAAATCCTGGCAAAGACAGCAGTGTGAAATGTAGGCCACCTGCTTTACCCATCACAGCACATTCAAAAGGTTCCACGTGCAGTCAGTTTGCTTTTCTCAGAGTGCCCTTGAGCGAGGCTTTACCTTTAAGTGCACTCCGAGAACACAAGCGTAAAGAACGTCTCGCGGGTTGTTCGTGAATTTGACATTCACGGGTGAGAAAAAGCTAACCGGTCCCCAGAATATTTTCTCAGATATTTTTAACACATCATTTTGTCTGTTTTAAAACAAGAGATGCTACAGAATCTGACCTGGACTGTGTCCTTCTCACCTGATGTTGGGGTCATCGTTCAAAAAAAAAAAAGCACAATATCACAACACCACCTAGATGATTTGGAGATGACTTCTGTCCTGCAGTACCTTGGACCCGCCCCCTGGCCGCCCAGCCAAGCTCCTCGAGATTTATAGTTCAACCACAAGAGGGCGGTGATGCTCACCGATTCCAGGCTCCAGAACATTCTAGAGAAACTTTCATTGGAACGTTCTCTCTGACACACAGAGAGGGGACAGGCAGAAGGTCTCGGTCCGGCACTTTTTCAACTCCGTATCATCGCCGAGCTTGACCTCACCGCACTTATATGTTTGTATATTCTGTTCGCTGCTGTACAACCAGACACGGCCACCACGGGTTTGTTTTTACGTGGCCGAGATTATGCGCGTTCCCCCGGACACCATGGACAAAAGCGGAGATTGCGGGCACGCGCACCTTTATCTGATCGAAAATAAACCATTTCTCACAAAGGAACGTAGAAGAAAACCACTAATACGTTGCATGAATGAGAACATAGTGGAGATTCCTATGCAACAGCTGTGCATGTTTATCCAAAGGGGCTCAACCCCCAGCAAAAAGGACTGATGATGATGATTATGAAGAAGGGTAATGCAGATAATGTGTATTAACTGAGATGTGTCATTAAAACATTATGTACCGGTAGTCTGCTGGACTCATTACAGAGTTGTATATATCACCATGGTGTCGTGTCTTTATTTGGGTCACATTGAAATGCCCACACACACACACACCAACATTAATTATTTATTCATTTTGGAGTAAGCAAAAAGAAGCAAGTGTGTATTTATTAAAAATTATGCCAAAAAGTGGACTGGAAAAATCAAGTCGGAACCAGATTCACCTTTGATCTGATCCGGAGTCAGGTTCTCTTCACTCTTCACCCTAAATCAGGCCATGATACACACACTAACATTTACACATTCAATCTAACAAATGTATTAAACATCATATCTCATGGATAAATCTGAAAAATGTGAATTAAAACATTCTGACATAATGGGATTAGGTTTACATGGTGCAAAAACAGCCCTGACCCATTGAGGCATGGTATCTGGCACCATCATGGTATCTGGCACCAAGATGTTAGCAGCAGATCCTTTAAGTCCTGTAAGCTGCAAGGTGGAGCCTCCTTAGATCAGACTTGTTTGTCCAGAACATCCCACAGATGCTGGATTGGATTGAGATCTGGGGAATGTGGAGGCCAATTCAACACCTCAAACTGGTTGTTGTGGTCATCAAACCATTCCTGAACCATTTTTGCTTTGTGGCATGGCGTATTATCCTGCTGAAAGAGGTCACAGCCATCAGGGAATACTGTTTCCATGAAAGGGTGTACGTAGTCTGCAACAATGCTTAGGTAGGTGGTATGTCCACATGGATGACACTACCCAGGTTTCCCAGCAGAACATTGCCCAAAGCATGACACTGCCTCCGCCGGCTTGCCTTCTTCCCATAGTGCATCCTCTTGCCACGTGTTCCCCAGGTAAGAGACGCACACGCAGCTGGCCATCCACGTGATGTAAAACAAAACATGATTCATTAGACCAGGCCACCTTCTTCCATTGCTCTGTGATCCAATTCTAATACTCATGTGTCCATTGTTGTCACTTTCAGCGGTGCACAGGGGTCAGCATGGACACCATGACTGGTCTGCAGCTCTGCAGCCCCATACACAACATACTGTGATGCACTGTGTATTCTGACACCTTTCTATCAGAACCAGCATTCACTTCTTCAGCAATCTGAGCAACAGTAGCTCATCTGTTGAATCGGATCACATGGGTCAGCCTTCTCTCCCCATGTCCATCAATGAGCCTTGACCGTCCATGACCCTGTCCTTGGTTCACCACTGTTCCTTCCTTGGACCACTTTTGATAGACACTGACCACTGCAGACCGGGAACACCCCACAAGAGCTGCAGTTTTGGAGATGCTCTGATCCAGTGGTCTAGCCATCACAATTTGGCCCTTCATCAAACTCAAAGCTGAAATCCTTACATTTGTCCATTTTTCCTGCTTCTAACATCAACTTTGAGGACAAAATGTTCACTTGCTGCCTAATATATCCCACCCACTAACAGGTGCCATGATGAGGAGATCATCAGTCTTATTCACTTCACCTCTCAATGTAATGGCTGATCGGTGTATATGTGAGTGTATATAGTTAAATTTCACACAGTTATATATGAAGCTGTACACACTGGAATGTGTCACTGGGATTTTTTCTGTTCTGCTGCATTCATGTTCCGCTTTATCGGTCCCTTTTATACGACTGGTTAAACAGGTCAGTGCTGATTTGACCTTGTTAAACTTGTCTGCTGTTGCTTCAGGTATTGTTCTCCTGGAACAGAGGAAATGTCTGACACACAGCCAGGGAAAAGGTGAATGCTGTGGGAGTGTTTATTCAGGTGGGCGGAGCATTTACACTTGTAACAGATAACAGAATCAAGTCAGCTGAATAAAACCTGCAAATTTATTTATCTGATTCAGTTTCATTTAGCGAACATATTAAATCTGATCTCTCTATCTATCTATCTATCTACACTATATTGCCAAAAGTATTCGCTCACCCATCCAAATAATCAGAATCAGGTGTTCCAATCACTTCCATGGCCACAGGTGTATAAAATCAAGCACCTAGGCATGCAGACTGTTTTTACAAACATTTGTGAAAGAATGGGTCGCTCTCAGGAGCTCAGTGAATTCCAGCGTGGAACTGTGATAGGATGCCACCTGTGCAACAAATCCAGTCGTGAAATTTCCTCGTTCCTAAATATTCCACAGCCAACTGTCAGCTGTATTATAAGAACGTGGAAGTGTTTGGGAACAACAGCAACTCAGCCATGAAGTGGTAGGCCACGTAAACTGACGGAGCGGGGTCAGCGGATGCTGAGGCGCATAGTGCGAAGAGGTCGCCAACTTTCTGCAGAGTCCATTGCTACAGACCTCCAAACTTCATGTGGCCTTCAGATTAGCTGAAGAACAGTGCGCAGAGAGCTTCATGGAATGGGTTTCCATGGCCGAGCAGCTGCATCCAAGCCATACATCACCAAGTGCAATGCAAAGCGTCGGATGCAGTGGTGTAAAGCACGCCGCCACTGGACTCTAGAGCAGTGGAGACACGTTCTCTGGAGTGACGAATCGCGCTTCTCCATCTGGCAATCTGATGGACGAGTCTGGGTTTGGCGGTTGTCAGGAGAACGGTACTTGTCTGACTGCATTGTGCCAAGTGTAAAGTTTGGTGCAGGGGGGATTATGGTGTGGGGTTGTTTTTCAGGAGCTGGGCTTGGCCCCTTAGTTCCAGTGAAAGGAACTCTGAATGCTTCAGCATACCAAGACATTTTGGACAATTCCATGCTCCCAACTTTGTGGGAACAGTTTGGAGCTGGCCCCTTCCTCTTCCAACATGACTGTGCACCAGTGACCAAAGCAAGGTCCATAAAGACATGGATGACAGAGTCTGGTGTGGATGAACTTGACTGGTCTGCACAGAGTCCTGACCTCAACCCGATAGAACACCTTTGGGATGAATTAGAGCGGAGACTGAGAGCCAGACCTTCTCGTCCAACATCAGTTCCTGACCTCACAAATGCGCTTCTGGAAGAATGGTCAAAAATTCCCATAAACACACTCCTAAACCTTGTGGACAGCCTTCCCAGAAGAGTTGAAGCTGTTATAGCTGCAAAGGGTGGACCGACGTCATATTGAACCCTATGGATTAGGAATGGGATGTCACTTAAGTTCATATGCGAGTCAAGGCAGGTGAGCGAATACTTTTGGCAATATAGTCTATCTATCTATCTATCTATCTATCTATCTATCTATCTATCTATCTATCTATCTATCTATCTATCTATCTATCTATCTATCTATCTATCCTTACTTCCTTCCTCCCATCCATACTTACTTCCTTCCTCCCATCCATCCTTACTTCCTTCCTCCCATCCATCCATCCATCTTCCATAAACACTATATTCAGCAGAAATAAACATTAACACACACATGCTAACTCACACTGCACATCAAATGTCTTCACAGATTTTCAAACTCAGAGTAGTGTTTTTTTTGTTTGTTTTCATCGTTCCTCATCATCTCATCGCTGTGTGAGATATTTGCAGAGGAAGGATGCAGCGCTGCCATGTGCACTGTTGAGGTGAGAAGTTCGTCCAGCTGCTCAGAGAAACCGTCGTGTCCGGTCAGCTCCGTAAACCTCCAGGACATGCCACATGGAGGAGAGGCTCTGAACAACAAACCCTGATTATCAGTGTCTACAGGCTGATTTATTTCCTCACATTCTTCTTCTTCTTCCACAGCAATGTCTAAAGAATACACAAATCCTACTTTTTATCCATTTATAGTCTAATGTTACAGAATGTCTGAGAAGCAGGTTAGCTATCACACTGTCATCACATACACTCTCTTTTATTTCAACTTATCTTTTTTTTAGAGCAATTAATAAGGCAAAATAAAGTCAGGTTATACAGCTTAACTTCTGATCATAACGAGACTCCTTCCATAAATATAAAATAAGTATCTCTACATAACAGCTAGGTTTAGAATGTATCGTGATCGCCATACACGTCGTTACTATAGAAACGATTTGCTGGGATTTGACCTGGGATTTGCCTCCAAGCCAGAACTACTGTCAGTACTGCAGCGTCTCTAATTTCTGACCAATCAGAATCGAGAATTCGAGGAACTACACAAACAGTTCTCTTAAAATCCGGTAGATGGCGCCAGCTCCACTTGTTTCTCACACTAACTTCCTGCTAGTGAAATGGCGACGTGGGGCAGGTTCGGGGCGAGTCTGCGGAACTTCTTCAGGAGTTCTTGGACCCTCGGTAGTAAAGTCCCGCTGAAGCCGGCGGTCGGTGGCGCGGTGTTAGGCTTCCTGACCGCCGCCGGGGTTCTCCGGTATCGCCATGGCACGCGCTGGAAATGTTTACAACCGACCGTCTTCGCCAAGGAGACCACGGTAAGGGAAAAAAAGTTTTCATGTCACAGTCCTAACTACCTTCCTACCCCCCTGTAGAAGTGCACCAGGGTCTGAAGTGAACCAGAGCTGCTCTAAAGATCAAGAATTTTATTTTTACGACGTGGAAATATTTTAAACAAACAGTATGCGGAAATAGAAACTAGTGCAATTGCTGTTTATGTAGTGAACTGTGTGTCCAGCGGGGATCTAAACCACGCCCAACAGCACTGACGGTTAGAGCGGAGGGTGAGGAGGAATGACGGTGTCACGGTATCATCACGGTTTTGTGTGTATCGCGGTACTGATGAACACTCACGTTTTAAACCAACATGCGTACGGATCATTTCATCACTAAACCGATCAGCTATAACATTATGACCAGGTGAACTGAATAAGATTGATCTCCTCATCACGGCACCTGTTAGTGGGTGGGATATATCAGGCAGCAAGTGAACATTTTGTCCTCAAAGTTGATGTTAAAAGCAGGAAAAATGGACAAGTGTAAGGATTTGAGCGAGTTTGACCAAAAGGGCCAAATTGTGATGGCTAGACCACTAGATACACACACACACATAATCATCTCCAAAACTGCAGCTCTTGTGGGGTGTTCCCGGTCTGCAGTGGTCAGTATCTATCAAAAGTGGTCCAAGGAAGGAACAGTGGTGAACCGGAGACAGGGTCATGGGCGGCCAAGCCTCATTGATGCACGTGGGGAGAGAAGGCTGGCCCGTGTGATCCGATCCAACAGACGAGCTACTGTTGCTCAAACTGCTGAAGAAGTTAATGCTGGTTCTGATAGAAAGGGGTCAGAATACACAGTGCAGGACGGGTCAGGGCTGTTTTGGCAGCAAAAGTAGGAACAACACAATATTAGGCAGGTGGTCATAATGTTATGCCTGGTCAGTGTATACACTTACTGTAAATGATTGTTGTTGTACAGTTTATACACGAGTGGTGTCCGATTCCTGTAGGATGTGTTGAGCTGTGAGACGTTCTAACGTGAAGTAACATTTTCACCACCATGTAAAACCTACTGGAATTTTCAGTTTACGAGTTGGTTAAACATCAAGGAAGCAACTGTTTGGTTTATATGCTGCTTACTGTGTTATAATAGTGTGTGTGTGTGTGTGTGTAATTAAAGGATGATGACACCCCTGTACCAGCAGCCTCCATGCGGCGTTTACGCTTCAACCAGTTTGCATCTGTGATTTATGAGAATGAGTTGTATATGACTCCCAGAGACTTCCTGTACTCCGTCCTGCTGGAGCATGTGGAATGTGAGACACACACACACACACACACACACACACACACATATATGTGTGTGTGTGTATATATATGTGTATAAATACACACTGAAATTCATTATTTTTTAAGCTAGTTATCAAGGATTTTTATTAGCATGCTAATTACCTGTTTAGCCAGGATTGTATTCAGCGCAACGGTAATAAAATATACAGGTGTGACCTGTTATCACACACACACACACACACACACACACACACACTCTCTGTGTACATGTAATAAACACTTACAGTGTGTGTCTGTCAGCCAGTAATTTTCCTTTATGGCAGTAAAACTGAACCAACCTTCGAAGATTCTAAAGTTAAGAGAGATTTGCTCGATACACAAACTTTTTAATGGATGATGATGATGATGATGATGATGATGATGAAGGCTGAAGTAAAGAGCAGCATATGAGGGTGAGGTCCCGTGATCCATCACTCCTTCAGACATGTTTTCTTTAAGCTGAGAGAGATAAATAAATAAATAAATAAATAAATAGTGATTCTGCTCTGGATACAGTGTGTACTGGTTTTACACTCACAGGGTGATGTGATGGATTAAAGTGCAGTTTTATGAAGCTGCTGAATAATGAGACTGGAAACAGTACTGCTTTTTTTCTAAAAATGGATTAAACGTGTCTTTTATTTCTTACACAGAGTGTGTTCACTGTTTTCTAGAAACTGTTTGTTTACAGGACTGTAAAAGTGCATTACACACACATTCACAGACATATATACATACACACACATACTGTATATACACACACACACAAAGACATATCACAGATTGATAGACACACACGTATACATACAGACACAGGACACAGAAACGCACACAGATACATACACCCAGATACACACACACACACACACACACACACACACACCTGTCTCATTGTTGTTCTTTTTCTGTTCAGATAAACTGCATAAGAGACTCCTGACCAAAGCGGTGAGTGTGAACCTGCTCCATGTTTCTCTCTTTAGACTTTAGTAGTCCGTCACCTCGTTAAACTCTCCTACTTTTGGAAAGTAAAAGCGTTTGTTGTTTGTCACGTTAACTTTTTGCGTATTTTCCTGACGTTCGTCATCGTTTGCTGTGTTACTGAGATGAAATGAAATAAACTGGGGCTTGTTGTTGACTCTGGATAATTCTGATTGGCTGTTCTACAGGAAGTAGCCAAGATGATGGCTGTGGCTTCTAAAGCCAGGGCAGGAAGTAATCTCTTCAGAGGAATCGGAGACAACGGTACGCACGTACATAACCATATATACATACATAATCACACACACATACAGGATCTCTCACACACACACACACACACACACACACATGCATGCATGCATACATACATACATAGACACATACATACACACATACATACATAATCTCTCACACACACACGCATGCATACATACACATACATAGACACATACATAATCACACACGCGCACACATACATAATCTCTCTCTCACACACACATACACACACATACATAGACACATACGTAATCATACATAGACACACACACACACGCATGCATACATACATTATATTGCCAAAAGTATTCGCTCACCCATCCAAATAATCAGAATCAGGTGTTCCAATCACTTCCATGGCCACAGGTGTATAAAATCAAGCACCTAGGCATGCAGACTGTTTTTACAAACATTTGTGAAAGAATGGGTCGCTCTCAGGAGCTCAGTGAATTCCAGCGTGGAACTGTGATAGGATGCCACCTGTGCAACAAATCCAGTCGTGAAATTTCCTCGCTCCTAAATATTCCACAGTCAACTGTCAGCTGTATTATAAGAACGTGGAAGTGTTTGGGAACGACAGCAACTCAGCCACGAAGTGGTAGGCCACGTAAACTGACGGAGCGGGGTCAGCGGATGCTGAGGCGCATAGTGCGAAGAGGTCGCCAACTTTCTGCAGAGTCAATCGCTACAGACCTCCAAACTTCATGTGGCCTTCAGATTAGCTCAAGAACAGTGCGCAGAGAGCTTCATGGAATGGGTTTCCATGGCCGAGCAGCTGCATCCAAGCCATACATCACCAAGTGCAATGCAAAGCGTCGGATGCAGTGGTGTAAAGCACGCCGCCACTGGACTCTAGAGCAGTGGAGACGCGTTCTCTGGAGTGACCAATCGTGCTTCTCCATCTGGCAATCTGATGGACGAGTCTGGGTTTGGCGGTTGCCAGGAGAACGGTACTTGTCTGACTGCATTGTGCCAAGTGTAAAGTTTGGTGGAGGGGGGATTATGGTGTGGGGTTGTTTTTCAGGAGCTGGGCTTGGCCCCTTAGTTCCAGTGAAAGGAACTCTGAATGCTTCAGCATACCAAGACATTTTGGACAATTCCATGCTCCCAACTTTGTGGGAACAGTTTGGAGCTGGCCCCTTCCTCTTCCAACATGACTGTGCACCAGTGCACAAAGCAAGGTCCATAAAGACATGGATGACAGAGTCTGGTGTGGATGAACTTGACTGGCCTGCACAGGGTCCTGACCTCAACCCGATAGAACACCTTTGGGATGAATTAGAGCGGAGACTGAGAGCCAGACCTTCTCGTCCAACATCAGTGTGTGACCTCACAAATGCGCTTCTGGAAGAATGGTCAAAAATTCCCATAAACACACTCCTAAACCTTGTGGACAGCCTTCCCAGAAGAGTTGAAGCTGTTATAGCTGCAAAGGGTGGACCGACGTCATATTGAACCCTATGGATTAGGAATGGGATGTCACTTAAGTTCATATGCGAGTCAAGGCAGGTGAGCGAATACTTTTGGCAATATAGTGTACATAGACACATACGTAATCACACACGCACACACATACACACACGCATGCATACATACATACATAGACACATACATAATCACACACGCGCACACACACACATCCATACACACACACTGAAAGAAACCTGACATGTTTTTCATTTACCTTAACTGTTTTTGTATCAACTTCATCCTCCCAACAACATGTACACACACAGCACAGAAACACACACACACCCTCTTGTGCTTGACTTCGTTCCTGTCTTAACTTTCTCTCTCTCTCTCTCTGGTGTGTCTGCAGGTCTGATCTCTTACACCGAGTACCTCTTCCTCCTCACCATCCTCACCAGTACGTTTTTATCATTTTAACAAACCTCCTAATTTCTAGAACACGTATTGAAATATGAAATATAACTAGTCACTGGTTCACACCTTCAGACTGTTTAACGAAAGAAGGTTAGCCATGTTGCCTGAAACAGCCTGAGGTTTCCATCACACAGCGTCAGAGATCAGGCTGATAATCGTACTAGCTAACAGGCTAGAGAATTAGCTAGCTAGTGAATAGCTGGCGTTATCCCCCTGTTTAGACTGAATGAGATTATCCTGGATTAGCGACGGCTAATTATCTAAAGCGAGCGTACTGTGATTTCAGAGCCGCGGACCGGATTCCACATTGCTTTCAAAATGCTGGACATCGACGGCAATGAGCAGGTGGACAAGAAGGAGTTTGAGAAGGTGAAGCATTTTACTTTCGCACTCTTCGCCTTTTCACTGCGTAACGATTATAAACGGCGTCCTGTTTGAAAGAAAATCCTGTTACACTCTTATATTTTGAATTTCTTTACTCTATTTACCCGTTAGTCCTGTTTTGGCTCAGCGGTCATCCGTCTGAGACTTACCCAAGGTGGGAAACGGAAACGTACTCAGTCTCCATGGCAACAGTTAAAGCAAAAACCAACAGGGTGATCTTTATTTATTTATTATAGCATGACGCCGTCCCTTTAAGAGCCTGATTTAAAGGGAAACAGCGTCGTTATCTTTAGCACCGTTAGCATGTGGAGGACATGCGGCATGAGTCGAGTCGATTTCAGAAAAGAAGAAGAAAAAAAGTGCGCTAATTATGTGTCTTCAGTGTAAACCAGTTTGTATTTTCCAGACTATAAGGACCTCATTTGGTAAAACTCATTAGCTTTATGTCTCTTTTATAAAATAGGAAAACAAAAAATTCTATGCAGAGGTACACTATATTGCCAAAAGTTTTGGGACGTCTGCCTTTCCATGCACATGAATGTAATATGGAGTTGACCCGCCCTTTACAGCTATAACAGCTTCAACTCTTCTGGGAAGGCTTTCCACAAGGTTTAGGAGTGTGTTTATGGGAACTTTTGACCATTCCTCACATTTGTGAGGTCAGGCACTGATGTTGGATGAGAGGGTCTGGCTCACAGTCTCTGGTCTAATTCATTACAAAGGTGTTCTATGGGGTTGAGGTCAGGACTCTGTGCAGGCCAGTCAAGTTTCTCTACACCAAACTCACTCATCCATGTCTTTATGGACCTTGCTTTGGTCACTGGTGTGCAGTCATGTTGGAACAGGAAGGGGTTCCTTTCACTGGAACTAAGAGGCCGAGCCCAACCCCTGAAAAACAACACCTGAATCCAGTGATTTAGAGGGGTGTCCCAAAACTTTTGGCAATATAGTGTGATAAATTGCGGCATGATGCAACTTATGCAACATTCAGTGAAAAAACTCATAAATCTGCACTTCTGACCTCCAACTGAAGCAAAAAAAAAAACCCTCCTTGTTAAGTCTGGGAGTCTCCTCAGGCCAGGCTTCAGCACACGAGGTCACGAAAAAGCGGCATTAAACCACACAATCCTGAGCAACTCGTAGTCTGGAAAATACACTACTGTTGCCTGGAATGTTGAGGAATGCAGAGTTGTGGTGCTGCAGGTAAACTGATGCTGCTCTGTCTTTCTTAATGCTGTTCGAAAAGGATGCTTCAGACGAGCGAAGGTACGTACGCCGGCACGATCGCTGGAATTCGGGGGTTAAATAAGAGCAGGGTTGTGTTTACGGAGTCTGCAGCAGGAAGTGGGCTGCCTCCGTCCTGGAGAGCCACAGCACAGCAAAACCTGATAATTAGCTAATGAGTTGATTAATGATGGTGTTCTCGCTCTAATGAGACCCAGCAGAACAGGAAAGTGCAAACAGTGCGGCAGCAAAACAGCCGGGGTTCCCCATCCCTGATCTGCAGACTGAAAAAATAAATAAATAAATAAATAAACACAACAACTTAAAAACAAAAATGTCTTTCGAACATAAAATAATCCAGTGTCTGTCTTCCAAAGCTGAAGAAAATCATCGGGCAGAGGAAGGTTGCTAAAGAGGTAATGGAGGTGAGTTCAGACCGTCGTCGTTGTGGATTTTTCTCTTTAAATACTTTTAAATAATTAGAAGGTGACCATTGACTTAAAGGTTATGTCGTATGTTTAGATCAATAAATGTTGAAGATTTGAAGATGTATTTTTTGGCACAACCTTAATTTATCATTAAATAAAGATTGTTTTTAAGGTGTAACTTATTTAAACATTTATGAAAGGAGTCTACAGTGTTAGCACTTTGTGGTTGCTTAGCAAATAGCTGCCCTTTTTTTTTTTTTTTTTTTTGGGTCGTTATATCTCCAAAAATCTGAAAGTAATTAAAGCAGACGTTAAATGTAACCATAAATGGACAAAAAGCAAGGCGTTAATCCCTGGCTAATTGCTGGTGTATAAGAGCAATAAAACGCGTGCTGCTAGAGAAAAGAATTGTCTCTGTAGGTGGTTGGTGTGGTGAGACGGTGTGGTGACTAGAGAAGAGACTCAGCTCTCCATGTCCTGTGTTTTCAGACAGCAGCCTCGGAGGACACCAGCGATCCAAGCACCACGCTGCAGGCCTTCTTCTTCGGCTCTAAGGGACAAAATAAACTGCAGTACAAAGAGTTTCACAGGTCTGGCTTCACCGCTCTGCAGCTCCTGGCTTTAAATGTTCTTTATTTAACATCTTGTTTGATTTCAATTCATAAGATCACCAAAAGTGGCGTCACGGTGACTTAGTGGTTACCGCATTCGCCTCGCACCTCCAGCGTCCTGGGTTCAAGTCTCGCTCCCGCTCACTGTGTGTGTGGAGTTTGCATGTTCTCCCCGTGCTTGGTGGGTTTCCTCCGGGTGCTCCGGTTTCCCCCCACAGTCCAAAGACATGCTTCTAGGCTGATTGGAGTCTCTAAATTGCCTGTGAATGTGTGTGTGTGCCCTGCGTTGGGTTGGCACTCCCATGATGTCCAATGACGCACAGGCTCCCCATGACCCAAGGATAGATCGGATAACAGATAGTGAAATGAAATGAAATGAAAAATGATCATCAAAATTTCTACTCTAATTCTACAATTTATTATATCAAAGACTTTTCTAGTCTATTCTTTCTACACACAACTATTTTTATGTATTTTTAAACACTATTATATTTAACGTTATATTATTGTTGTCCTTTTTCACTGCTATTTGATTCTTTTGTTTCTGTCTCTGTTTTTAATTTTACTAGGTAATGAGTTGATGCATCTAAACGCATGAAAGATGCTGTAGAAATGATTGTTGTTGTTAGTGTGAGTGTTAGCTGTTAGCTAGAGTGATGCAGTAGACCTCTGTACTGAGCCAGGTGGCTGATTTCTCCTGTCCTGTCCTGCAGGTTCATGGAGGATCTGCAGGCAGAGGTGCAGGAGATGGAGTTCCTGCAGTTCTCTAAAGGCATGGACACCATGAGGAGGGAGGACTTCGCTGACTGGCTGCTGCACTACACCAACGAAGAAGACAACATGGAGTACTTGGAGAACCTGAGGAAGAGAATACCGACAGGACAGGTGAGCGGATTCACCTCAGGTTTCTGTTTGAGTCTAGCGCTCTTCCGTGTCTGTCAACAACACTGAGGTCTGGAGCTCTGAAGCAAAAACCTTCTAGTAAAGTCTGTCTCTGGGTTCTGTACCCCTCTCTCTCGGTTAGAGCATCACTTTTGAGGAGTTTAAAGCGTTCTGTCTCTTCACCAACAACCTGGAAGACTTTTCCATCTCAGTGAAGATGATCGCCGATGCTAACAGACCGATAGGAATGGGTAACGCTGTGCTGTTCTTACTTTATAAGTATGTCATAAACATGTAATAAATGTCATAGCAGGTCAGAGATTTATTTACTGACTCTCATTTTATTCCTGTTTATAAAGCTCTAACACCCAGCATGCTTTGCTTTTCACTCCACTGCAGCTCAGTTTAAGAGAGCCGTGAAGATCGCCACAGGACAGGAGCTCTCCGAGAACGTTCTGGACACAGTCTTCCAAATCTTCGACCTGGACGGAGACAACTGTCTCAGCCATAAAGAGTTCATCGCCGTGATGAAGGACCGCATGCTGCGAGGTCTCAGGGTGAGGGATCAAACCTGAACTATCTGATTTATTCACCTCTCAGTGTCAGACATCAGTGCCTTGTTTCTATAATATTTAATACGCTCATTTATTTTGTTGTTCTTTTACCATTTGTGTAACTACAACATTTCAACCCCCCCTCTCTCGACAGGTCCAGTCCCAGCAGGGAGTGTCAGGATACTGGAAGTGTGTGAAGAAGGAAACACTAAAAGGAGCTCAGGAGGCCCTCAGTCACAGCAGCAGCCCTTTCTGAAATGAAACACTCGTCACAGGGGGTGGGGCTTGTGGAATTAGGGGTGTGACTATTCAGCCTTGCTTAGTGTATAGTACACAAGCTCAGCTCTCACCTGGAGATGCACAGCGCCGGTCTGTTAGATCCTCCGTGGTACTCGGTCACTTTCTCAGCTGACCATCAGGTTGTTTTTTTTTTTTAGATCCATGTTAAATTCCACAATGATCCAATTTCAAGATCCAATTATCAAGAATGTTCTGACTGAATATCCAGACTAATTGACCAGAATTTTCTCCTCTTTTTTTTTTGTATAAAATCTTATTACAGCACTTTTTACTTCGTTATTAATAAACATATCCAGGTTTGAGGCTTTAATAATTTGAAATATGAAATATTATATATGAAAATGTAAATAGTTTTTAATAGATATTGCATTATTCCTCTGTGCTCCAAGAACACCTGAATCATCTCCTTTACCTTTTTATTACAATTTTGTCACTCCAGAAGTTCTCCAGTTCTCTAGAGTGCTTTTGCTTCTCTCGGTTTACTTCAGGATCAAATCAAAAGGCTTTCTCACTCCGCGCGAGAGTTTGGATCTGAACTGGGATTGGGTTTGCTGTGTTCTCACCTGCTCAAACGAACCACACTAAAGACGACTAAACACTGCGCATCTGAAAGCAATCTGAGTTCACCTCTCTCTCTCTCTCTCTCTCTCTCTCTCTCTCTCTCTCTCTCTCTCTCTGTATCACACTATTCTCATCTTGTGAGGAGAAGCTTGTTTACTCTGTTTTCTTTGTCTTGCACACTGGTGTTGAGAAAAAAATAAACAAGATAAAATACACGTTTCAGAGTGACTTGAGACTACATACACTGATCAGCCATAACATTATGACCATTGAGAGGTGAAGTGAATAAGACTGAGTATCTCCTCATCATGACACCTGTTAGTAGGTGGGATATATTAAGCAGCAGGTGAACATTTTGTCCTCAAAGTTGATGTTAGAAGCAGGAAAAATGGACAAGCGGAAGGATTTGAGCGAGTTTGACCAAAAGGACTAAATTGTGATGGCTAGACCACTGGATCAGAGCATCTCCAAAACTGCAGCTCTTGTGGGGTGTTCCCGGTCTGCAGTGGTCAGTATCTATCAAAAGTCCAAGGAAGGAACAGTGATGAACCGGAGACAGGGTCATGGGCGGTCGAGGCTCATTGAGGCACGTGGGGAGAGAAGGCTGACCCGTGTGATCCGATCCAACAGACGAGCTACTGTTGCTCAAACTGCTGAAGAAGTTAATGCTGGTCCTGATAGAAAGGTGTCAGAATACACAGTGCAGGACGGGTCAGGGCTGTTTTGGCAGCAAAAGTAGGAACAACACAATATTAGACAGGTGGTCATAATGTTATGCCTGGTCAGTGTATACACATTGTAAATGATTGCTGTTGTACAGTTTATACACGTTCTAACGTGACGTAACATTTTCACAGTGGTGAATTGGAGACAGGGTCATGGGCGGTCAAGGCTCATTGATGCACGTGGGGAGAGAAGGCTGACCCGTGTGATCCGATCCAACAGATGAGCTACTGTTGCTCAAATTGCTGAAGAAGTTAATGCTGGTTCTGATGTCATAGTGCATGACGGGTCAGCAAAAGGGGGACCAACATAATATTAGGCAGGTGGTCATAATGTTATGCCTGATCGGTGCATAATAATCTACATCTATTATACTTTAAATAGACCTGTATTATTTAAAGTATCAGCTGAAATAAAAAGTTAATAAAACATCTATTCACCTAATTTTCCTTTAATAAATATGTTTTTTAATAGTGTTATATTTATCTTTATCTTTTCAAATTTTAAACATTTTACAAGAAGCAGCGAAAAACTTAAGCGTCCTTTCGTGGCGTCACGCGCTTGTACCCGCGCTCTCGCTGCTGATTGGTCGAAAGGTGATGCGCGAGGCCAGTGGCGCTCGAGTGATTATCTTGATGTAACCGAATTTCAGACTAATTTAAGGGTGAGAACATTGTTAAACTGCTTCATTTCTCTGGGGAAAAACAAAACAAAATTATTAGAGCAAGGTAACGTAACATCTAACTAGGATAAAATATAACAGGTTCCCGCGTGAGAAAAAACCCATAAATTCAGACTTTTGTGTAGAGTTATAGTTTATTTATTCATCTTCACGCGCTGAGGCGTTTCTGAGGTAAAGTTAGCCAGCTAGCTCAGTTTGATTTCAGTCTCGAGACACTGACTAAAGATTTTATACTTCTGCACTAAACAGTGTGTGAAAATATCACTCAAGCTCATCTAGACTACTATTTAGTGTCGGAGTATGCGTTTTTTGGGGGTTTTTTTGGGCGAGTAAATGGACTTCCGAGGCGTTAGATCTCTTAAAGTTATCTCAGAAATTACTTTTTTTTTTTTTAGCTTTAGCTTTCTTACCACCAGATTTATTTAACTGTCTTTTAAAAAACACCACGCACACTCCCGCACTAGATGTAGTGTTTGAAAATTAGTACCCCAGCTCTACCTAGGCTACTGCTAAGTGCGGGAGTGTGCTAGTTTGGGACGCAGACTCAAGCGTCTCAAGTGTCGGGAGTCTCGCGCGCACGCTGCTCGTGAACCAGCTAGCTTAGCGTTTCCACGATGTATTGATCGTGGGTTTTTTTTTCCTGTGTAGACCCTCAGGAGAAACAGGATTTGTAAACGGTTGTATTTAACAAAAAAAAACAAAAAAACAAAAAGAAACAAACCCAAAACAAAAACCACGACGCAAGACGAGACCTTTTAAATCACCATCTTCCCTCCGGGGTTTCGGTGGGAGATGATGGCCGGCGGCGCGCTTCAGCAGAACGGGATAACGGTGACGGTGCTCTCGGCTCAGGAGCAGCAGCAGCAGCAGCAGGTCCCGCAGTCGCCCCCGCCGCCGCTGCCGCCCTCGCACATGGAGTCTGAGGCGCTGGATTCCCGAAAGAGACCGCTGGAGACTCCGACCGAGGCGGGGAGCACCAAGCGCACGAACACAGGGGGTAAGAGCGGCGACGCGCGCACGGCTTCACACACCACCTACTCCCGAGAGACCAAATAATTCCCTTAAATTCAACTGACTCCTATAAACTGTGTGTCGTGTCCTGTGATGTGCTGATTTCTGAGTCTGTACTGAACACTGAAGCGGCAGAGTGGACGTCCTGAGACTGATATCACCAAGCTGCTAGTTTCAGTTTCAGGGAGAACAAAAAAAGAGAAATAAAAAAGTCCTTTTTTCACTTGTATACCTCTACACAGGTTTCGGTGAACTTTTAGTACCTTTCCTGTAGTTTTAAATGGACACCTTTCCAAGTACAGAAGGTGTACGCTATGACAAAGTTACAGATTAGTGCTGTTTTGGACATCCCAAACTTGGGTTCAGCTCGGCCCCTTAGTTCCAGTGAAAGGAACTCTTAATGCTTCAGCTTCATACCAAGACATTTTGGACAATTTCATGCTTTTTGTGGGAACAGTTTGGGGATGACCCCTTCCTGTTCCAACATGACTGCACACCAGTGAATAAAACAAGGTCCATAAAGACATGAATTTGGTGTAGAGGAACTTGACTGTCCTGCACAGAGTCCTGACCTCAACCCCATAGAACACCTTTGGGGTGAATTAGAGCGGAGACTGTGAGCCTGACCTTCTCGTCTGACATCAGTGCCTGACCTCACAAATGCACATCTAGAAGAATGGTCAAAGATTCCCATAAACACACTCCTAAACCTTGTGGAAAGCCTTCCCAGAAGAGTTGAAGCTGTTATAGCTGCAAAGGGCGGGACAACTCCATATTACATTCATGTGCACGTAAAGGCAGACATCCCAAAACCTTTGGCAATATAGTGTATATTACATTAGACATTTTACAGATGTTGTTAATGTCTAATGCGTGTGATATTTTCTGACCTCGTATTGCATCGAAATATTCCCGGTGCAGCTGTAATACGCGTCTATGAAAGAGATAAATTAATAGTAACCACATTACACTAGGCTTCCTAGTACACTACCTTTCCTCTAATTTTTGTTGAGATTTATTAAAAAAAAAAAAGAATAAATAATTATATTTTGCTGTGTCGTACATCCCTGTATTTCAAAGGGATTTTTACAAATTATTTAATAATATGCATCTATTTAGACTCATAGGAAAAAACAGCAATAATCTGTACCTGTCCATGTTGCTGAACTTTTGTCATGTCGATGTGTAGATTTTGCAGAGCAACAATTATGCAGTGTAACTTAATGTACGGAAATAGACCATAATTAGTGTTCATTCAATTATAAAATAGATATAGTAAAGTTAAAATGTATGTACTGTATACACAAAGACATCAGTGACAGGTAGTCATTTCCTGAGAGCGAGACGCTCTAAACTAGTTATGAATTGAGATTTTCTTTTTGTTTTGTCTCAACATAAAGACTCTCACATTACTGAAGATGAACATTTTATACAAGCTACACTATTTTGCCAAAGGTTTTGGGACGTCTGCCTTTACATGCACATGAATGTAGTATGGAGTTGTTCCGCCATTTGCAGCTATAACAGCTTCAACTCTTCTGGGAAGGCTTTCAGTGTGTTTATGGGAATTTTTGACCATTTCTCACATTTGTGAGGTCAGGCACTGATGTTGGACGAGAAGGTCTGGCTCACAGTCTCCGCTCTAATTCATCCCAAAGGTGTACTATGGGGTTGAGGTCAGGACTCTGTGCAGGCCAGTCAAGTTCCTCCACACCAAACTCACTCATCCATGTCTTTATGGACCTTGCTTTGGTCACTGGTGTGCAGTCATGTTGGAACAGGAAGGGGTCATCCCCAAACTGTTCCCACAAAGAGCATGAAATTGTCCAAAATGTCTTGGTATGAAGCTGAAGCATTAAGAGTTCCTTTCACTGGAACTAAGGGGCCGAGCTGAACCCCTGAAAAACAACACCTGAACTCAATGAGCTGGAGGGGTGTCCCAATACTTTTGGCAATATAGTGTATTTATTAGTTGAATTTCAACCTTTTACAGATTCTCAGTACGAGATTTACAGCCTGCCTGTAAAAGTAGCGCATTTCTAAAATGTTTATCTGTAAAAATGTCTGTAGAAAAAAAGGCAAAGTAGATGTCAGAGAAAGTTCTATTCTCTCTCTCTCTCTCTCTCACCTCTTGTTGCAAGCTAGCCTTCTTTGTGGGGATCAGGCTAAATTGAGCGGAAAATGAATGAAGCGCTTAATGCTCACAGCAACTGCTGAAGGCGAACCCCATTCACACGTGGTAACAAACGCCAGTAACACAAAAGCCTTCCTCCTCCTCCTCGGCCTTTATTAGCAGCTCATTAGGATCCCAAGGCTGTATACAAGTTCTGCAGAGGTAAAGATGAGAAGGGGGAGAAGTATTTGTGCGTAACAACGGATTTCCCATCAACTCAGATTGTGTCTTTTTAATTGTGACATTGATTTCAAATATATATAAAGCACACAGTGATTAGATTTTTCTGTTAGTATCACTACTAATATTGGACCTTTTGTGATATTTGGAGATATTCCTGATGGCAGGAGTGTTTTCACAAGTAAAATATAAATATCATCATAATCAACTTGTAATAATACACCATTTTGACAAAAGTTTTGGGACACCCCTCCAGATCATTGAGTTCAGGTGTTGTTTTTCAGGGGTTCAGGCCGGCCCCTTAGTTCCAGTGAAAGGAACTCTTAATGCTTCAGCTCCATACCAAGACATTTTGGACAATTTCAATCTCCCAACTTTGTGGGAACAGTTTGGGGATGACCCCTTCCTGTTCCAACATGACTGCACACCAGTGACCAAAGCAAGGTCCATAAAGACATGGATGAGTGAGTTTGGTGTGGAGGAACTTGACTGTCCTGCACAGAGTCCTGACCTCAACCCCATAGTACACCTTTGGGATGAATTAGAGCAGAGACTGTGAGCCAGACCTTCTTGTCCAACATCAGTGCCTGACCTCACAAATGTGAGAAATGGTCAAAAAATCCCATAAACACACTCCTAAACCTTGTGGAAAGTCTTCCCAGAAGAGTTGAGGCTGTTATAGTTGCAAATGGTGGGACAACTCCATATTACATTCACGTGCATGTAAAGGCAGACATCCCAAAACTTTTGGCAATATAGTGTATATTATAATCGTATTTGTAAACCTGACTGCAGGTACTAGACAGATGGAGTGACAATTCTGACCGCCATTTTTTTGTTATTTAAATTTGAACAGGTAAACGTTTACAGTTCTGGAACCATGATGGAGTCATGACTCAGTCTTTCAGGCAGTGAGCTACAGATTGAAAGGTCATAAGTTCAGATCCTCGCATTGCCCAGCTGCCAGCATCGCGTCTTTGAGCAAAACACTTAATCCTCAGCCGCTCGGTCTTCTCAGTATTCTGTCTTGATTGTAAGTCACTACGCATAAAAGCATCAGGCTAAATGAGCAAATGTAATGTACCCTGAAATTAGCTTGCCTGACTTTGTTTAGCTTGTCTGAAAGTTTCATCATTTCTACGATAAAACACAACATTTTATTAGCTGTGTTGCGTATTAAAATATATGATAAAAAATATTAGCTCGGTTGCTTGTGTGTTTCTGGTGACTGAACAGCACAGCAGCCTGCTGAAGAGTGTGTGTGTGTTTGTGTGAGTGTGTGTGTGTGTGTGTGAAGTAGTGCAGCTGTCCTGTGAACTCGGTGCCATGCTTTTGTTTGATTGTAGCAACATCTTTGTAGAATGTCTAAGAAGAATGTGGCTAATGCAAACACACACTCACACACACAAACACACACACACACACACACACACATCCCTCAGACTAATATGAAAAGAGTTGTTCAATGCTAAGAACTAGAAGGTAGTGCATTAGGAATAATCAACATGCTGTAGGACACTTAGGTAATATTTTTATATACATTATCTGACTAAAAGTCAAGACGCTTTCACTGTCATTTTAACAATATGTAGCTGATGCAGTACAACAATGTTTCTCCAGGACCCTGCTGCTACATAAAACACAGAGCTACACAGAACAACACTACTAAGTTGTACTAGCCACATAAAGTGTGTGGACAGACAATACTATGCAATACAGGACATTATGTACCAATGTGACCAATGTGCGGTCTGAACTTGACCAAATAAAGTTATGTAAACAATAAGAGGATCCTTGTAAACATAAACTATATTACCAAAAGTTTCAGGACGTCTGCCTTTACATGCACATGAATGTAATATGGAGTTGCCCCACCATTTGCAGCTATAACAGCTTCAACTCTTCTGGGAAGGATTTCAGTGTGTTTATGGGAATTTTTGACCGTGCCTCTAGAAGCGCATTTGTGAGGTCAGGCACTGATGTTGGATGAGAAGGTCTGGCTCACACTCTCCGCTCTAATTCATCCTAAAGGTGTTCTATGGGGTTGAGGTCAGGACTCTGTGTAGGCCAGTCAAGTTCCTCCACACCAAACTCCCTCATCCATGTCTTTATGGACCTTGCTTTGGTCACTGGTGTGCAGTCATGTTGGAACAGGAAGGGGTCATCCCCGAACTGTAAAATTGTCCAACAATTGTCTAAAATGTCTTGGTATCCTGAAGCATTAAGAGTTCCTTTCACTGGAGCTAAGGGGCCGAGCCCAACCCCTGAAAAACAACCCCTGAATTTAATGATTTGGAGGGGTGTCCTAATACTTTTGCCAATATAGTGTATTATTTCAGGCTGATAATGTCTTGTTTATATTTGACTTATGAAAACACTCCTGCCATCAGGAATATCTCCTGATCTTTTTTTGGTGATGTAGAGAGTGGACACTGACTGCAACTCAGTCTTTTATTTTTCTTTTCTTTATTTTTGTTCTCTGTTATTCAACTACTGAGGTACTTTATCAGTCATGCTGTCTGACTGTTACTGATATAGATAGACGGAGAGACTTCAGATGTTTGAAGCCAAAACATTGATTCCATGAGGGTCTTGTAGTCCCGAGTGTGCAGATGAGCTCCTTTTCTCTCCACTTCATTGCTGCCATAGCAACTAGCAATGCTAACAGAGATGTTATTAATGTCACGTCCATCGCTGTGGAATTGTCTCACTGCTGCAATGGAGAAATCCTTCATTCTGATGGCAGGAAAGAAACCCATCTTCTCTCGGTATACCCCGTGTACAGCTGATTGCATCTTGTGCAGGAGAGACAGTAATAAGCTCTTGTCTTGATGCATGAAGAGGAAAAAAAAGTGACCCTGTGATCTTAAGGGCTAAACGTGCAATGCAGCACATCTTCAATATGATCATGTATTTAATGCAAGCAGGAAGGAGATTCCTGTAAAAGGCGAACAGGCTTGATTATTTTTTTTATTCACAGTAAAATATTCTTATATAGTGTACATCATATATAATTCTCAGAGTCATCATTATCTTCACCTTCGTTTAAATAATTCATCCTTTTTTTTTTAGTCATTGGTTGGTTGTATATTAGAGGGTATGTTTAATCTGCCATCTATCTATCCATCTAATTTTTTCTCTTTCCCACTCCACATGATGTACTATACATGTATAGTAGGGAACGCATGGATTTCTAATACATCTGCTGTGTGACCTTTGATCCTTGATGACTGAGAGAGAACAAGGACACTGATTGAAGTGGCCATTCCTTTATTTTTGTTTTTTGTCATGCAAATGCCTTTCATTGATTACTGATGCAAATGATTCGGCAGTCATTCCGTTACTAGGCTTACAGAGGCAGATGTGTTTTGTATGTGTATGTCTGTGGGTATATATATTTATGTGCGTGTGTGTGTGGTGGGGGGGTATATAGCAGATGCAGCCGAAATGGTACATTAATATTTCTAATGGCACTTTTGGCCAGGTTGTTTGTGCCGCTGGATGTCTGTACCTTGGTTTGTTAGATCGCAGGTGCTCAGAGCGTGTGAGAACATTAGCACGCATGTGTTGTGTGTGTGTGTGTGTGTGTGTGAGAGTGTGTGTGTGTGTGAGTGAAAGAGAGAGAGAAGGACACAGGTGCCCTTGCAGTGTATGGTGACGTGAGTAGACTGTGAATGGGGCAGGTGGCGGAGAGGGGAGGGGCTCAAGTGAGAGTCCAGTCAAAACGTGATTGGTTTGCTTGAACAGAATTCTAGCACATCCTGCCCCGCTCTTGCACACTGCGCAACACACACACACACACACACACACACATGCCACCACAGACTCACACACACACACTGTATAGACAGTTAGTCAGTGTGCGATGAAAAATGGTTCAATGTAAATTGTGAGAACCCATGGGGGGTTCAGGAAGGATGCCCCTCCCCCAAAGAACCACACACACACACACACACACACATTGGTCGGTACAGCTGTGTAGAATTTATAGGCAGTGATTGGAATGGCCGTTCCATCCACACTCTCTGCAGCAGAGTCTGTTTTCAAATCTCGCAGCATCTCTCCTTTCATAATATCCCTTTTCCAGGTTCTCCCTTTTTGTTTCTTTCGTTTTTCTTTCTATCTTCCTTTCCCTCGCTCGCTTTCTTTCCCTTCACGTCCCATCTCAGCCTTTGTCTTTCCTTCTCTTTTCCCTTTTTCTTTCTTTTTACCGTCCGCGGTTTCCAACATGGCCGCCCGAGGTGCACGCCGCCCCCTTCGTTCTCGCTCGCCACTTCACACAAGGTCACTCCCTCACTCTTTCTCCACCTCCTCAACCTTCCCTCCATCCCACCTTTCCATGGTTCGCCCAAACGTGCGTGGGGCGCTATGTCTTTTGCTTTGCTGCGCCAAATAGGGGGGTGAAGAAGAAGAAAGCCTGTGTGTGTGTGTGTATGTGTGTGTGTGTGTGTGTGTGTGTGACGTTGGGGAGGGGTGCAGGGTGATTGGACACGCTAGGTGCCTCTCTGTACAATGCTGCAGAGCGCCGGAGTTCTCCATGAATATGGATGAGAGAGAGCGGCGAGGGTGATGCAGTGGGAAGATTCCCTCCTTCAGTCCGCCGCCACTTGAACAATACACAGCCCCTCTGCCTCCAACACACACATATACACACATACGTACACACACACGCACGCGCACACACACACACACGTACGACAGCTGCGTAAAGATCTCACACAATCAGAAAGAGAGAGAGAGAGTGTGCAGTGGAGAGGTATGGAGAAGAGGACTCTCTGACGCTCTTCCTCGGCGTCTTGGAGACGAACTCGGCCGCGTTCTCATGCTCATCGTCGGCGCTGCTGCAGAGCCGCACCACAGCTCGCCACAATGGGTGAGACACACACATCCAGCCCCGCTTTTGTTGACTTGTTGAATGCGGTTGTTGTCTGGACGGCTTGACCATTTTTTAGTCTCTTTTGTCCGTGTGTGCGCTTTATCTTTTCTTTCCTTGTCCTCATTCGCCTTAATTCATTCCATGAGTCAAAGTGGCTTGTTTGTCCTTGCCAAGTGTCCAGGACAGGGCCCCCCTTTTTCACATGTCGGGGGACTGTGTGTGTGTGTGTGTGTGTGTGTGTGTTGGGGTGCTTACAATGCAATCCCTCTTGACCCACCCCCTTCATGTGCTTGAACAAAACTCCCTTGACACTTTGAGTGTGTATGACTATGTGTATTCGAGAGACGTGGTGTGTGTGTGAGAGTGAGTGAGATTCGCAACTCTCTGAATGCGTTTACGGCTGTGTTACGTCCCTGATGAATCGCAGCAACAGATTGCCGTAGTTACACTGGAGCAGGATGCAGAAAAACCTGTTACTCATGCGGTGCATCTCCTCACACCTCCCCTCTCATTACCGACACACACAGGAGGGGGAGGAAGCTTGAAGGAAGATGGCTTCCCTTGCTCGCCTCTGGTTCAGGCTGCCTTCTGATCCCAGGTAACACACATCCACCTTGAGCCTCTGGAACATCTATGAGGTGTCATGGTGGAAACCATTCGTTACACTGGGACAGAGCATGAAGTCATCGAGCAGAGTAACAGAGGCGGGTGAAGTTGTCCACCGTTTCCATGCACACGCCAAGGTCAAACACGCACTTCGACATCGCAACTCTGAATCGGCCGCAGCGATGCACAAAAGGATGCAGGGGCGGCAGAAACCCACCGAAAGATGGAGGAGGATGGCATGAGACATGGACGGATTTTATGATGATAGGACGTTCAAGTTCGGCTTGAGAGATCCGCTTATTGCCCAAGAGTCAAGATGATGTCGCTTTTGGCAAATACATGAGATGTGGATTCTTGGGGAACATGTGTGATGCAGGGTCAGGGCAGTTTTGCTGGCCAAGTGAGGGACAATACCATGGCGCAGTTGCCTGTCACATCAAAACACAGGGTCATGGATCAGTGATTGCGAAAGTGAACATGGACCTGTTTCGCTTACTTCCACCAAGTCACACTTGGATTAGCATTCTTCTTCCTACTGTTGCCCCCTTTTTCTCTTATCTGTGTTGAACAAGCACCCTCCAGCCCACAAACCTCTAATGTGCTTCTTAAACCATGTCAAGAACCCGGCAGGACCAACAGAATTATGCAGAAGAATCTGTCTGAAAAAAACCTCAGAACCTTCAGAAGCTTCCCTTCTTGTCATGGTCAGCTGCTCAGAGTACGCATCGATAAAGCTCATTTTTTACGTTGTGTACTTTAACAGCTCTCTGATTGAGAAGATTGAGATCTGGCCTTTGTGTGTGTGTGTGTGTGTGTGTTACCACGGCTCAGTCTGTGAATCCCAGTCATATCCTTAGATGTCAGTTAGGCGGCAGTGTGAGGCAGAGAGGGCTGAGAGGGACAGAGTGATGTCAGAGCAATGATGTAATGCATATCCCACTGTTCACCTGGGCCGCTGCGGAGGACAGGTACGCTCCTCCATCCCCATCTTATGTATACCTGCTACCACAGGCCACAGTCAGGAAAGCTAATGGCCGAGTTGTCCTCACTGGCTTCAGCCGGATAACAGGAAGGTTAAAAACGTTGTTATGAGCCCAAGAATAATCACATAGGCAGACGATTGATTTTTCCACAAGCCAAAAGTGAAAGAGAAAGGTAAAGAAAAGAATTTCAGGATAGCAGAGAGAGTCTGCCTCGGCACCATAACAGATAGAATACATTTGATTCTTGGCGTTGAAATCATGTTCCACATACGGTTTCTGGAATTTTCTTTTACCATTAAAATTCTGCTCGAATAACATCAGTGCCTGCTGCCTGCACAGCTGTGAAATATTGCTCGTCTTCCTTCCTTTCTTTCTTTCTTTCTTTCTTTCTTTTAATGCAGTAACTCTTTATGTTCCGAACAGGCTCGATCTCAATCTCGCTCCTCACTCTGAAGTCGATTATATACCAGGGCTGGTCACATCCATTCTTGGCTGGTGTCAATTAAGTTTGTCTAGATTGCTCTTGTGTTGATTAGATTTGTCTGGATAGGGCCAGTTACTCCACTATCGATTAGAGGTGGCTTTCCAGAGACAGAGAAGGACTCACTCAAATAACCCCCTTTTGCAGATAAAGGCTGCGTTCTCAGCAGTGGTGTAGTGCGCTGTGTAGAACACATGGGTGATTAGGAAGGTTGGATGACATATAAAGGCTGGACTGTAAAGAAAGGTGATCAGAGATCCAGGATTATAATGACTCGTTAGGACTATCATCACCATCAAAGTGCGGCCTTTTCTTATTGGATTAACTGCCCGAGCTTGTACAGAGTTCCCACTAGCCTAAAGAGAGAGTCATGTGTGTTGTACATTATATTTCAGAATGTATCTGTCTGTTGAATAAAGCCAATTAAGGGCTTTATGATTTCAGAAGATTCCACAAATCTGAAGTTACACTGCAAATGAAAAATCATGCAGTGGCATCATTTGTCACAAAACACACATACAGTTCATTAGGGTGAGTGAATGACATTGTGAATGACCATTTAGTGTAGTTTATGGGGGACGTCCTGAAGGACAGCTCACAAACCCCACAAAGTGACAGGACATGTGCATTTGGGACGCATTTGCGGATGATTTGTTTTCTCCTCGCCAGCATTATTTACACAGAGAATAAAGAGCGGCTAGTCTGGGCTCGAAGGGAATTAGCCGCTCTCTTTTCAACCCCTCTCAGATGAATAAAGTTATTTATTTTAAAGGGCACTATTTGCCGGCTCTTTTGCGTAAACCTCTCACATCTTCCTCTCTACATCCATACCTTTTCATTTTTATTTAACAGCTTTTTTATTTACTCTCCCCTCTCTCTCTCTCTTTTTCCATTTGAGTGCTTCCTCACTCCCTCCTCTTCCTATGCCTCTTTCGGTGGCTGTGCTGTGCTCTATCTCTGTTTCTGTCCTCCTCTTTCTTTCTTTCTCGCTCTTTCTGAAGCAGTGCTGAGGTCAGATGCAGTAGATTGAGGGCAGGAGAGTGTGTGGATCTCATCTTGTCTCTCAGAATTATTACAGGCACTATAACCAGCCTACACTCTCTTCTCATGTCCCGCTCACCTGTAGCCGACATCCTGCTCTCGCAGACGGACCTATTACAGTACTGTAATAGATTACGAACAATCTTGTAATATATCAGTAACAAGGCAACATGATCAATTTGCAAACACATGCACGGAGGCATTTGTTATTATTAGTGCAAAATGCAACGTTTGATATTAATCTTCACATAATTGTACATTAAATTGCAGTTTAAAGCTACATTCACATTCAGAATTTTTGCTCAAACTGGACTGTCCATATTTATCATTTAACCTTTAATGAAATGTCCTAAATGGGCGGATGTTATTTCCAGTTTTGCTTGAATTGATCCCCCAAATCTCAGGTAATAATGAATAATTGTTTGATGATGATGATAAGTGCATGTGAGCAGACTGTTCTCATTCATGTTACGTATCAGCTACAGATTCAATCTAGGACCTCGTATGAAAATGGTCGGCGTCTGGAAAAATGGCTTTTTGTTTCCGAACGGTTCTGGAAAGAATTTAGGTGTGTTACATTAATGTGAACGTAGCCCTTCTGAAATGGGGGAAATGGTTGACTATGTTTTCTAATAAAAAGCACAGGAATAATGACTGAATATTAAGTTTATTAAGTAGCAAAGTGCTAGATTAGTTAAATTCCAAATAAATGACTGCATATGGAATAAAGCTTGTTAATAAAACAGGTTCCGGTAATTTTTATAAAATGGTTGCATGTGTTGATTTTTTTTGTTTTCTTTTTTTCGTGAAAATACAAGGATGACCAGAAATTCCCAGCTCTTCGTGCTAAAATATTCAATCACTATTAATTAATTAATTAATTAATTAAATTAGATAAATAAATAAAGACTATCAATAGCAACGAATAATGATTCAGTTTATTGCAAAATTGTGCAACACGTGGCCTACTGCTCCGAGCAAAAATCCGTCGAGCTAATTTACATCAGAAAAGTGTTTAACTATTATTTCAATGAATCGTTTAACATTTTACTCACTTATTGTTATTATTTTATATATTTTTTTATTACATTTCAGACCCCTGAGAGTTTCCCTACACTGAGTCAGCTCAGTGCAAAGGGTAAACACCTAACTGGAAAAACATTACATTACATCACCTTCTGTCCTTTCCTTCAGCGCTCTACAGCAGTCGCACTCTGTGTGTGTGTGTGTGTGTGTGTGTGAAAGAGCGAGAGAGAGCATCTGTGCCTCTGAACCTCCTCTCTGTGCATGCATTTCCAAGGCTGTGCTATTGGACCTGGGTTTTGTGAGTGTGTATGTGAGAGTGTGTGTGTGTTGTGTGTCTGTGTATAAATGAGTCAGTGCTGGCTCTATCCACCAGGACAAATCTGAGGATTTAGCTTCCATACGCTGCAGCTCTTTTGTGCCACCCAGTCACACACACACACACAGTATGATGTGTGTGTGTGTGTGCTGATTTTATTTATTTATTTTTCTGCACACATTTAATGATCAACCGTTTGCTGCAATCCATAAATGAAGAAATTCTAACCTTAAAATTCCTACTTAATAGATTCCTTCTTCAAACGATGCGAACGGACAGTAAACGGAGAAAACAAGCCTAAAGTGTTGAACAAATTAAATAAACCAAACCAGAAATTAAATGCTAATCATGTTTTTATGATGCTCACGGGCACGTTTTCTCCCACAGTGATTTCTCTTTTCCAGAGAACAGAATTATGCAAATTTCATTAAAAGGAATATATGCGACACTGCCTTCGGTATTTGATCTGAACTCTGTCCGCACAAAAAGAAACAAACAAAAATGCTACGTTCACACAGAAATACCTCCTAAATGAAAGGTAGGGGTATTGACCAGAAGGTGTGACCATTATACCAGTAGTGTGCTTTTGATGATCACAATAGTGTATATAAAATTCTGAGTAAAATAACAGGACTGAGGGACTTTGTGTCTAGTGTTTAGTGTTATGACTAGGGCTGTCAATCGATTAAAATATTTAATCGCGATTAATCGCATGATTGTCATGAGTTAACACTAGTTAACGCACACTCTCTCTCTCTCTCTCTCTCTCTCTCTGCCTGCCTGCCTGCTTGCTTGTTTTCCGTCTTTGTTTATCCGCCGATTCTACTTCTGTTCCGGTTCCTCTGGTCTTCCACTTACGCTCATCCAAAATGCTCTCATTGCTTCAGACACGTCATGACGTTTATCCAAAGCCAATACGAAATGACATCCCACCCCTCCCGTCACCCGTCGTTTGTCTGTATATGTATTCGGAGCCAGTTACCAGCAGACTTTTTAAATTATTTACAAAATTATAAAAACTGTGTTAACACGCAATAAAATAATTGTCTGCATTAATGAATTAATGAGTTAATGCGATAATAACACGTTAACTTCCCCAGCCCTAGTTATGACGGCACTGTTTCCAGTTAGTCACAGTGTATGATTGAATGGTTTCCTTAATTACTTTATAATTTAGTTATAAAAGCATTATTGAATGTTGCAGGGCTTCATAATTACTAGCTTTTAAAAAGTTTGTTTGAAACAAGTGTATCCAAACATACACTATATTACACCAGACCTCATCAATGCTGTACCTGATACACTTGCACCAGTGCGACACCCAACACCAGGTCAGTGTATTAGTACTGAGAATGAAACATCATTCAGTTTATATCTGCCCAGTGCTCACCCTTTAATTGACGAGGCGGCCCTGGTAGATGAATCTGTGTGAATCAGAACCTGTCTGGTTCTGGTCTCGTTTGTGGCTCTGGTGCAGTTCGAGTGCCTGAGGGTGCTTGCTGTGAATGTGTGGATAAATTTAGCCTCGTGTCAGCCCAAAGCGGGTCACTCTCCTCTGCAAGAGAAAATTAAAGTGGGACAGCGGACGAACCGGCAGGAACTCAAAAGGAAAGAGTAAGCATAATAAATAAAAGCAGAAAGTTATGTAGTCCCAGGCTCAACTTCATCATCTGAGGAGTCTCTGCTCTCTTTCAGTCCCGCTGGAGGAGGCGTGACCTCCCTGTCTGTCAGCCTCACTGAAGGAGGCGTGGCTTCTGTCAGCCACAGCAAAGAAGGTGTAGCCTCAGTGTCTGTCTTACTGAAGGAGGCGTGGCTTCTGTCAGCCACAGCAAAGAAGGTGTAGCCTCAGTGTCTGTCTTACTAAAGGAGGTGTGGCTTCTGTCCTGTCAATCACAGCAAAGAAGGTGTAGCCTCAGTGCATGTCTTAGTAAAGGAGGCATGGCTTCTGTCCTGTCAATCACAACAAAGAAGGTGTGGCCTCAGTATCTGTCAGCTTCATTAAGGTTTGATTAATTTGACCCTATGTGTTACATTATATTAAACCAGTGGCTTTGACACACCCTTACTAACCCCACGGTTTTCCACTGTATTTTTTTATTTTCCTATTTTTTACTGTAGTGATATACTTATCTGCTGATAGACGAGCATGTGTTGTTAGGCATTTTTAGAAATGTTGGATCTTTAGCTCGATAGCTGAAAGTCAATACTTCTCCTTAGGCTCTCGTAGACCTTATTTATTTTATATTAACTCGGTATAATTTTCAGAAAGCAAGTAATGCTGTGTCCAGATGATTTACAGAGATCTATAATCTCCTGGCCAAACAGTGTGATCCAGAGCGAGAGACGCATTTCAGGCTCCAACCCAATTATTAAAGAAATGTTTACTAGTAAACTTCACTGCTCTAATCCACTGTGTGTGTGTGTGTGTGTGTGTGTATAGAAGAGGGTGAGTACTTCCTGAAAGTGCTGATCCCCAGCTATGCGGCCGGTTCAATTATCGGTAAAGGAGGACAGACCATCGTCCAACTGCAGAAAGAGACTGGCGCCACCATCAAACTGTCCAAATCTAAAGACTTCTACCCAGGTAACACACACACACACACACAAATGTTCTTGTGTGAATCACTTCCCAGTAATCAAGACAAGATTTTATTGTTCTTGTTGTTGTTGTTGTCCCCAGCACATAACACACAGTTTTTTTTTATTCTAAAACAGCCATAACCTTTCTTGGGAAACATGAAATCTTTTATTTCATTCAGATAATTGAATTGGAGGCATTGGGCTACAGGATATTGTATTTTCTGAAGTCACACTACATGCACCCTCTCAAATTCTGTCTGTTTAGAGACAAAAATTCAAATTGATGTCACTTTATTGTATAACTTGCATTACACAACCAAGACATTTTGTCTATAGCACAGAGAGAGACTAGTTTCCAATTTCACCCTATTCCCTTCCCATGTGTTGGATTTTTTTTTTTTTTGAAATTCAGTGTGTTAATATATGAATTTGGTCAAATATTGTTGAGGACATAAATTTATGAAAAATTTATTTTGGACAATACCAGAAATGAAGGACAGATGAAGTTGTTCAGGTGTTGTGTTTCAGGGGTTGAGCTCGGCCCCTTAGTTCCAGTGAAAGGAACTCTTAATGCTTCATCAGACCAAGACATTTTGGACAATTTTACAGTTTGGGGATGACCCCTTCCTGTTCCAACATGACTGCACACCAGTGCACAAATCAAGGTCCATAAAGACATTTGGTGTGGAGGAACTTGACTGGCCTGCACAGAGTCCTGACCTCAACCCCATAGAACACCTTCGGGATGAATTAGAGCAGATACTGTGAGCCAGACCTTCTCGTCCAACATCAGTGCCTGACCTCACAAATGTGCTTCTAGAGGAACGGTCAAAAATTCCCATAAACACACTCCTAAACCTTGTGGAAAGCCTTCCCAGAAGAGTTGAAGCTGTTATGGCTGTAAAGGTCAGGACAACTCCATATTACATTCATGTGCATGTAAAGGCAGACGTCCCAAAACCTTTGGCAATATAGTGTATTTTAGTCCATCCATCTTTGTAAGGTTCATTCAGTTTTTTTTTTTTGTTTTTTTTTCCCATGATGATATTTAAATATTAATTCAGTTTTCTGCTCCAAATGTATGACATCATGTAAAAGTAGTTTCCTTAACACATGATGGTCAGCTGGAGAAAAGTTTTCTCTCTTGACAAGCAGAGAGACAGGAGATTTAATGAAGGCGCGTTGTTCTCTACGCTTGGATACACAAAGGCCTCGCCTGTTCTGCTCTGCTCTGCGTATATACGCTAATGCTCCGTATTTGGAGAAAGATGCAGTCAAACTCCTGCTAATATGGTTTATCCGCAGTGACGTGGTTACTTCTAGAAAAAAAAAATGCTTTCTGTTGCGCCTGGCTTTTTAGGATTATGGAATGTTAGCTAGCTCGACTTAGCATAGACAATAAACACTGAAAGACACCGAAATTAATTTTCTCTGATTGCAGAATAATTTTCCTTCACTTCTTTCTGATGAAAGTTGTTGTCGCAACTAATTACCTTTCAATGAACAATGAATAAGTTCTAATTTAAAATCCAGGTTTTATTGACTGAAACTCTTCAGCTTTAATGAAAAAAAACTTGTTTTTAAAATGTACATTTAAAATCTAAAATAAATCAATAACTAAATGACTCAAATAAGACTGTGACTCTTATCTATTTTCATGAAAAGTCTTATGAGGAACCTATGAGGAAGTAGAGCATCAGGATGGATCAGGCAGATCAGGAGAAGAGAAGGTCTGAAATCACAATGACGCAGATATTTTCCCTTCTACCTTTTCCTCTTTTTCTCTTCACATTTCTAGCACATACACAATTATGAATCCTATCAAGCAAAAAAAAGTCACATAAACCATTAAAGTACATCTTGTACAGATTGTACTAGCTCCATCTCTTCGACTCATTTCCAGCATGAAAGAAGCTCGAGGGAATAAAACACCTTTAAACCCCCTGAAGACGAGGACCTTTTTTTACACTGCGTGCTACACTAATGAAAATGCGGCTTAAAGTAACGCATGTATAATTTGGTATATTGAATAATAAATTGGCTGATGTAGTGGTTCCACAAAAAATGTTATTAAAATCCCAGAGGTACAGAGGCACCTACATGTTTTCTCTCATTAGGAAGCCCAGATGCCATTAATATGTAAATTAGAGTGCTTTCACACAAGCAGAGTTTAGCCTGTCTGAATCCAACCTCGGTGTTTACTCCCTGAGCGTGCCTCAGTCAGGCAGGTGTGAGAAAGTGATTCAATCCTGAATGCAGGAAGTGAAAAGAACATGAACATGCGGTGTAGAGACAGACCTGGGGAGAAGTGTTCTGAGGCCACTTCTGACTGTCAGTTTTGTGACAATTGTGAACAGACACAGACCAAGAAACCAAACACTGTTTAAATTTATATATTACCAACTGAAACAGGAGCTTGGTCATAGGGATGAGTACTTGGTTGCAGGGATGAGTATTTGGCCGTAGGGATGAGTACTTGGTCGTGGGGGTGAGTACTTGGTTGTACAGATGAGCACTTGGTCATAAGGATAAGTAGTTGGTAATAAGGATGAGTGCCTGGTCGTAGAGATGAGTACTTGGTCATAGGGATGAGTAATTTGTTGTAGGGATGAATACTTGGCAATAAGGATGAGTAGTTGGTCATAAGGATGAGTACTTGGTCATAGAAATGAATACTTGGTCGTAGGGATCAGTAGAGTACTTGGTCATGGGGTGAGTATTTGGTCATAGGGATGGGATGAGTACTTGGTCATAGGGATGAATACTTGCTTATAAGGATGAGTACTTGGTCATAGAGATGAGTACTTGGTTGTAGAGATAAGCATTTGGTCATAAGGATGAGTACTTGGTCATATGGATGAGTTCTTGGTCAAAGGGATGAGAACTTGGTCATAAGGATGAGTACTTGGTTGTAGGGATGAGTAATTGGTCATAGGGATGATTATTTGGTCGTAGGGATGAGTACTTGGTCATAAGGATGAGTACTTGGTCGTAGGGATGTGTACTTGGTCATAGAAATGAGTACTTGGTTATAAGGATGAGTACTTGGTCATAGAAATGAGTACTTGGTCATAAGGATGAGTACTTGGTTGTAAGAATGAGTACTTGGTCGTAGGGATGTGTACTTGGTCATAGAAATGAGTACTTGGTCATAAGGATGAGTACTTGGTTGTAAGAATGAGTACTTGGTCATAGGGATGTGTACTTGGTCATAGAAATGAGTACTTGGTCATAAGGATGAGTACTTGGTTGTAAGAATGAGTACTTGGTTGTAGGGATGTGTACTTGGTCATAGAAATTAGTACTTGGTTATAAGGATGAGTACTTGGTCATAGAGATGAGTACTTGGTCATAGGGATGAATACTTGCTCATAAGGATGAGTACTTGGTCATAGAGATGAGTACTTGGTTGTAGGGATAAGCATTTGGTTGTAGGGATGAGTACTTGGTCGTATGTATGAGTAATTGGTCATAGGGATGAGTACTTGGTCATAGAGATGAGTACTTGGTTGTAGGGATAAGCATTTGGTTGTAGGGATGAGTACTTGGTCGTATGTATGAGTAATTGGTCATAGAGATGAGTACTTGGTTGTAGGGATAAGCATTTGGTTGTAGGGATGAGTACTTGGTCGTATGTATGAGTAATTGGTCATAGGGATGATTATTTGGTCATAGGGATGAGTACTTGGTCATAAGGATGAGTACTTGGTTGTAGAGATGTGTACTTTGCCGTAGGGATGAGTACTTGGTCAAAGGGATGGGTACTTGGTTGTACGGATGAGTATTTGGTTGTAGGGATGAGTACTTGGTGATAGGGATGAGTACTTGGTGATAGGGATGAGTACCTGGTCGTATCGATGAGTAATTGGTGATAGGGATGATTATTTGGTCGTAGGGATGAGTACTTGGTTGTAGGGATGAGTAATTGGTCATAGGGATGATTATTTGGTCGTAGGGATGAGTACTTGGTTGTAGGGATGAGTAATTGGTCATAGGGATGATTATTTGGTCGTAGGGATGAGTACTTGGTCATAAGGATGAGTACCTGGTCTTAGGGATGAGTACTTGTTCTTAGGGATGAGTACTTGGTTGTAGGGATAAGTATTGGTCACCTAACATTGTGAAAATGTTGTTTTTTTATTTTCAAGACATTGAAGACAAGCAACTCTGTCCATCCCTGTCATTCATCCCTCAAGCAATCAAAGAATTTAATACAACTAGTTTTATACACACACACACACACACACTTTAGTGTACATGAGAGAAGTGACCACATGAGTCCCAGCATTGTGTGGGACAGCTGTGTGGTCCACAAACACAAACACACACACACACACACACACACACACTGCTTTATAAAAAGCACTTTACTCCTCTGGGTCATTAAAATGTCAGAGCTGTCCTATCAGAGATTAAACACACACAAACACACAGATTTGCTTTTGTCAATTTTATTATCTTTATTATGTTTTCCTCAAAAATAAAGTATTACACTGTTCCTTATTGAAGCGGAAGGTTCCCGAGTCCTCAGCCCAGAAACCTTATTTACTCTCCTCTTCTGCATAGACGAGAATTTGTATTTAACATTGTGAAATGAATAGAGTGATAAACGTTTATAGAGCAGTAATGTTTTATGCACCGGAGTCCAGGGCAGAAGTGATGATGTCATTCTGCAGGTTTAAATCCAGCTCATCGTTCCTGATTAAATCGGGATGCCCAGAAAACATTGGCCAGGAAATCTTTTTTTTTTTAAATAGCAAAATAATATAACTAATGTAGGCGTGTGTGTAAATATATCTGTAGTAAGTTTATACAACTATTATGTTAAATTGAAATAAAGATATGTTAATACTTTGCAGCAAAAAAAACCCTCCTTTTTGTCCTAAGCTAGTTACCTGTAGTTTTGTTTATAACAAACTGTGGCTGCAATTGTTTTCTGTGTGGCATGCACGAGATAACACTTCACCCGCAATTATAGAATCAGCTCTTGGTTCCACGCTAAAAAGAGTCTCTGGGTGTGCTAACGCTGGCGTTTAGATTAAAACCGGACAGAAATAAAGGGAGCTTTCGCTGGCGTCCTTTGTTTTATGAGCTGCTGAGAACGGAGTATTTGAAGCTCCCGTGGCTCACAGGGCACCTATAAAAAGAAGCCTCACTAAGCCGAGGCTTTACTTGTGCTCTAGAACCCCATGGAACACACACACATGAGAGCATGTGCGCATACACACACACACACACATGCATAAATTTACACTCACTTCTCTCGCTCATGTGATGTGTGTATACAAACTTACACATGACTGAACCCACACTTTCACTCTGCTCATTACATTTGGAGTATTAGTGTTAGGGTCTCATGTTTCTGTTTTATTTGCGTGTGCGTGTGTGTGTGTGTGTGTGAAACAGTAGTTAAGTTCTTTGACTGACTTGACCTTAATGCGTTTTCACACACTGTACCCGCTCAGCATCCGCTGACACAACTGGATATGAATGAGTGTGTGTTGGTATTGCAGCCATCTACACACACACACACACACAGTCAGAGAAACCTGAGACGTTTTCCATTTACTTTAACCGTTAAAGTGTTTGTATCAACTTCATCCTCCCAACAACAACACACACACACACAGTGTCCTGCATCCTGCTGCTTGGTGTTTGTTGACCCGCAGTTTTAAAATACACATTGAAATGATTTCCGAGCTGGTGTCTTTGTCACACTCCCACACACTCAGCAGTGTAGCAGTGTGTGTGTGTGTGTGTGTGTGTGTGAGTGAGTGAGTGAGTGGCATGGTTTGAATAAGAACAGGTGTTTATAGAACAGATGCTTGATACCCAATCTGCTGCACAAAGATGACATCACAACAGAGGACCTCACACATCCACGGCCAAGTTTCAGCACCATTCCCCGAAACATACACACCAGACACTTTCTTTGAGAATCTTTATCACTTTATTCCTCCTGCTCTTTAACGTGCGTGAAATCTGGTAAATCGCGCACAGATAGTGGATGTGTTCTGGCTAGGTTACTATGACGAATTGCTTAAATACAAAAAGTAGATGAAACAATATTGGAGTTTTATATGAGCTAATTGTGTGTGGGTCTTCTCTGGAACTGAGTGCAAAAAAGGTTTAACGCTGATTGAGGAGATGCTTTGAATAACTAAAAATAAATCTGCATTCTGGTCATAAGGTCAATTAAATCTTTTTTTATTTTGATTTTTTCACTGCTGTTGAATATCACTGAATGCACTGTGTGGCAAATATCAATTATATATGTATCATATTATATTATTTTTTACAATTACACTATATTGCCAAAAGTTTTGGGACGTCTGCCTTGACATGCACATGAATGCAATATGGAGTTGTCCCACCCTTTGCAGCTATAACAGCTTCAACTCTTCTGGGAAGGCTTTCCACAAGGTTTAGGAGTGTGTTTAAGGGAATTTTTGACCATTCTCCTAGAAGCGCATTTGTGAGGTCAGGCACTGATGATGTACGAGAAGGTCTGGCTCACAGTCTCTGCTCTAGTTCATCCCAAAGGTGTTCTATGGGGTTGAGGTCAGGACTCTGTGCAAGGCCATCCTTGGTGTGTCTCCACACCAAACTCACTCATCCATGTCTTTATGGACCTTGCTTTGTGCACTGGTGCACAGTCATGTTGGAACAGGAAGGGCATGAAAAAACCATGAAACCATGAAATTGTCCAAAATGTCTTGGTATGAAGCTTAAGCATTAAGAGTTGCTTTCACTGGAACTAAGGGGCCGAGCTGAACCCCTGAAAAACAACACCTGAACTCAATTATTTGGAGGGTTGTCCCAAAACTTTTGGCAATATAGTGTATATGTACTTCAGCATGGGTGTCATGATTAAAAAATCTTAATATTTTGTGATCCTGGGCCAGCAAAGAAGCAAACTATTACTGGCCTTTCACTTAATAAAGATTCAGGATGCTAAATTAATCTATTTGCAAAACACTATTGTTTTTTAATAGGTTTTAAATTAAATCTAGTGTAAAGAATTTGACCCGTCACATAAAGATATTCACATTTGTGCTGCATAATACATAAAACTGGAGGTTTATGATGAAATTCCAAGCAGTTTCCACACATCAGATTTAATTTAATAGCTATAAAGTAAAGATTAAAATGGTTGTGAGGCTTGGATTTCTTGTCACAGTGTTAGAGATGTGTCATACTACAAGATTGAGGTAATATTTGGGATTTAACGTTGGACAAACACATGCCCAGCTATTTAATGCAGATGTCGAGCTGTAGGTGCTGAGCCATCATCTAGGATAAGATGTCATCCACACCGAGATACAAGTAACGGCCATGGTATCTGACTGAGGGAAAGAGAGGATACGTAGGGTGTCATCAGCATATCTGTGGTAGACGTCTTGTGAAGATATTACCGAGGGAATGTGAATAAAAGAGGACAGATTACAGAGATAGATATTGCATGTAAAGTTTATTTTCATGTTGCCTACAAGCACAAGCAGCTCTTTGGCGAGTCTGTAATTCAAAGGAAAGTGGAGAAGGGATACTGTGACAATGTGATGGCCAATTTTGTAGGTTTGTTGAAAATGAGGTCCCAGGCTTGTCCCACATTTTGGGTGAGAGGAGATGCATCACCGGGCAGCATAGCAAGCTCAGCTATTTGCCCTCTTCCACATCCATGGGCATATAGATGCCTGTGATTGGTTAGTGTTGGTTTACAGGTTACTGGTTATGCTTCACAGACTCTTCTTTAAGAACCATTGCCCTAGAGGACCAGAAGAAAGGTTATGGTAACAGCAAGGTATTAATCTGATGAGATATTAGGATGTGAAAGACATGCGGGGTGCGAAGCTCCTCTTCTGGGCTATAAGCAGACCCCTGCCAATCCATCACAGAGAGAGAGAATGCAGAGACAGAGGACAACGGAGCAGCTGGTGTTGCCGACTTCTCTGTAGTGATCCATTTCCCTGTCAGAGCAAGGAAGTGGAGTGCATGGAACGAAGCCAAGGCTGAGATGAAGTCAGCTTTGTGGACAGATTGATAGTTCCAGAGCCCACCTACAACTACTGCCTGAGATTGTTACGAGATTATTGGCATTGCTATTTCTGAGATGTGAAAATGAAGAGGTGCATGCTGGGAGAAAAGGAAGTGGCTGCTAAAGTGGCTTGTGAGATACCTGATAATAAATATCAGGACAGAGTGGCTAAAGACAGAAACATAAATACGTATGCTTAGCTAAGATTCCAGAGCTTTTATATTTGGTCAGTGGTGGTCCCATATTGGTTCAAGAGTTAAGATTCAGAACATTATTTTAAGAGTACAGGATGACAGTATTTATTTATTTAGAAAGATTATATTTAAACAGGATATATTTTCCTCCACCACTTTCATTCCACTAGGGCTATCACTCACACTTTTGCAGTGTGTTATGATTTCTGTAACTAAACAAGATCGTCTCTATCAAAGCAACTGTTGAGACTGTCAAGGGTTCTTTATCCTTAGCAACAGGATTCCAGGCAGGTCATCATCTTCAACTGCCAAAGAGGGATCAACTGTATGTGGTGTGTGTTTGCAGCAGCTGTGGAAATGATAAACAGTAAACAGTTGAAGAGAAATCATTTAAATAATGCAGCTATTTAACAATATATGATTTAGCTGTGTATGTTTGTGTGTGTGTGTGTGTGTGTGTGTGTAGGTACGACAGAGCGTGTGTGTTTAATCCAGGGTACGGTGGAGGCATTGAATGGAGTTCATAACTTCATTGCTGAGAAAGTGCGCGAGATGCCTCAAAGTAGCCAGAAAAGTGAACCGGTCAGCATCCTGCAGCCTCAAACCACTGTTAACCCCGACCGAGTCAAACAGGTCAGTCACGCACATACACAACATTCAGACCCTCGAATGGCCAAAGAATTAATCACAGATTAAGCTGCTATCACATGAAGAACAGCCTGGATGCTGATAGCAGTGAGGCAGTGTGTTATATTAGTTTTGTAGAGATGACATGCTGGGGCTGTTCCCCAGGGGGAAAGAGCCAGACTGGGCCTGAAAAGAGCGAGAGCACTGGGTTATTTTTACCTGTGTGTTCCAGAGAAAGAGAGGAGGCAGCTGCACGGTAAGCCCCAGGATCAACTAATGGCTGAGATAAGCAATGACTGGTCAGTGAGACCTTATAGATGAAATCTCTCTCTCTCTCTCTCGCTCTCTTTCGCTCATATATAATACACAGGTTGTATATAGTAGTTGTGGATGGCAGCCATCAGGCCTTTGCATCAAACTGCAGTCTGATTGTCTGGAACCAGGTTTGGAGTGGTTTAGAGCAGGCAAAGGTGAACCAGTCACTTGAAACTTTACCACCTGTGTCTGAGTGAGTGACAGGTATCCGTAACGTTGCTTGCCAGTGATATCTCACACTGCCTTCATGCCTGTAAAACACAGTGACATTTGAATTAGGTTTATTCCGTTCACAGAGTGACAAAGTACAAAAAGTCCACTGAAATAAATTCCTTGGACCAGTCTTATAAGACCCTCTCCAATTCTCTTCTTTGAAAATTTTTACTTGGCTTTGTGTTTAGCTTTGGATTTAAACTCAAAACTCTCAGGAATTTCTTACAAACGTTGTTTGAACATAAATAAAGCTCTGATAAATATAAACCCTTTCTGTGTTCAGTTTGCAGAGTGCCAATTCTTCAACACTTGTGTTATTGTCAAGAAACTCAATGCTGTTCCTTAAGGCTTCTAACCTTCTCTGATGCAGGCTAAACTGATCGTGCCCAACAGCACGGCTGGGCTGATCATTGGTAAGGGTGGAGCAACTGTGAAGTCGGTGATGGAACAATCAGGTGCATGGGTGCAGCTCTCACAGAAACCAGAGGGCATCAATCTGCAGGAGAGAGTGGTGACAGTAAGCGGCGAACCCGAGCAGAACCGAAAGGCTGTAGAGATTATTGTGCAGAAGATCCAGGAGGACCCTCAGAGCAGTAGCTGTCTCAACATCAGCTACTCCAATGTTACAGGACCTGTGGCCAACTCCAACCCCACAGGCTCACCATATGCCAACAGTGCTGAGGTTCTGCCTAGTGCTGCCGCTGCCGCCGCTGCCACTGCATCCACACTGCTGGGCCAGGCGGGCCTTGCCAGCTTCCCCTCTGCAATGTCTGGCTTCTCCGGCAACGACCTGCTGGCCATCACCTCCGCCCTGAACACGCTCGCCAGTTATGGCTACAACACCAACACTTTGGGGCTTGGCCTGAACCCAGCAGCTGCCTCTGGGGTGTTAGCGGCTGTTGCTGCTAGTGCTAACCCTGCGGCTGCCGCCGCAGCTAACCTCTTAGCATCGTACGCTAGCGAGGCATCCGGAGGAGCGGCTCACCCAGCTGCACCCGGGCTTGCAGGCTTCTCGCTGGGTTCTCTTGCAGCTGCCACGGGAGCTTCCAATGGCTACCTGAACCCGGCCTCCTCCCCACTAGTGGCCTCGTCACTGCTGGGGACTGAGAAACTGGCAGAGGGTGGCAAGGAGGTGCTGGAGATTGCCGTGCCCGAGAACCTGGTGGGGGCCATTTTAGGGAAAGGGGGGAAGACGCTGGTGGAGTACCAGGAGTTGACAGGGGCACGCATCCAGATCTCCAAGAAGGGGGAGTTCATCCCGGGCACACGCAACCGCAAAGTGACCATCACAGGGTCGCCGGCAGCAACGCAGGCCGCACAGTATCTCATCAGCCAGCGGATCACGTATGAGCAAGGCGTCCGTGCCACAAACCCTCAGAAAGTGGGCTAGAGAGCGAACTCAAGCGATATGGGGAGGGAGGGAGGGCAGCGAGGAAAGGGATTCGACAGAGCAACGAACAAGAGAGCAGACAATGAACAAGATGAACAAACAAAAGACAAAAACAGAGGAAAGAGGTCGGTAAGGGGAACAGAAGAAAAAAGAGGATGTGTCCCTGTTCACATTTCAGAGGAAAGAAACAAAACAAAAAAATGTGAGGAAAGAATGATGCTCACCTGTGGACCTGGGGCAGATGTGTAAAAATTTGGGACTGAAAATCTGCTGTTCTGTTCTTTTTTTTTTTTTTCTTTTTTTTTTTTTTAAACTGGAGCTAAGTGGTGTAGATGATGAGGGGCTCAGTACTGAACCCTGTGGCACTCTGGGAGGGAGGAGACTCAGGCCTCACCTCCTCTGTTTCTCACAGCCAGGGACCAGCTAGGTTCCATTTTATTTTTCTGTCATTGGTGGAGCCTGAACAAGATAGTCCAAATTTATGACGGAGACCTCCACATAGGTAATGAGTTTTGCAGCAGCCCCTCTTGGGGACAATTCAATATCTACAGTTTGGCCCTTTACAGATTTTTATGTGTTTTAGGCCTGAGGCAGTCTTGTAGGGTTTTCCAAAAAAAAACAAAAAACTAAAGATTAACATAAGCAAGGCAGGAGATTTTTTGTCTACTCACACTAGCCGTTTCAGATCCATGTTACTGGCTTTCTCCAATTAATCAGACAGCAGATTACTCTCAGTCACAGTAGATTTAGATTTTACTTAAACCTGTGATTTCAGGTTGACCTGAATGTATAAAGACTTCCTGGTCTTGCTTCTTTTTTTTTTAACAAAAAAAAAAAAAACGACATATGTGTCAGGAAGTCCAAACTGAGTCTTCGTTTGGCATCAGCAGCCGAACCCGACTCAGCCACAGAAAGGCAGGCAGACAAAAAATGTCAAAGGAAAAAAAGGTCCCTTCGAGAGGACAGGAATGTAAAAACACACACACAGACACACACACACACCCACACACTCTGCGAGTGCAGTTTAGTCAATTGAACCCTCTTTGGTGCTATAAGGAAATCACTAATGAGAAAACATCAGAGATTTAAATTTCTTACTTAGCTAGATTTTAGCACTTTGGGGTTGAATTTGCCTTCCCCTCCATTATTGAATAAAAGCAATTTTATTGGTCATAACGTCGAATTGGTCATAACATCATTACAAATAAGGCACATTAGAGATAACAACAAAAAACACTTTTCAGCTGCTAACTGTAATTTGGGAATTAATTGATTCAAGAACTTCAGAATCTGCATGTGAAACATCTCGAAACTAACCTACTGATTACAGGACTCGGGACAAATATTAACACTGACATTACCATTAAGAAATAAGCACCTCGAGTGTTAAGCCAGTCTCAAATATCCACTATGTCGCTCCAGTGAACACTGGTGATTTTTAAAAAATGTGTGGGGTTTTTTGTTTTGTTTTTTGTTTTTTTTTGTACGAATAGAGCTCAAGCTGATATACCTCATGTTTGGACAGAATGGAAAAGAATTAAAGATTTCCAGTTTGTATGCAGTGCAACAAAGTCCTCGATTGAGTTCCAGTTGGCACCTAGTTCACTACTGCGCAAACTAGCCTCGATGTCAGGCTGCCGGAGGTCTGGCAGTAGAAGGAAGGGAGCGCATTCAATGCAATGCAGCCTTTGTAAAAAAAAAAAAAAAAAAATTAATAGCAAACTGTTTTCCACTCTGATGCTGGTGTGAGTTATCTGGCATGAAGGAATCCCATATCTTAGTCAGACGCAAACATGCAGAGATCGCTCGTCTCAGAGAAACTGCACATCTTCTAGCATTAAGGCTCAGTGCTTTTCCTGTGCAGTCCTCTGGTTTGTTCGTTTGGTTTTTTTTTTTGTTTTGTTTCCTTTTAGGGTGCTTTGCCCGAGCGTAACAACCCTGTATCCATTGTGTTGTGGGATGCGTTCTTTGGAAAACAGCATGGCAGAGTAATAAATAGCATGTTTTTTTTTGTTTTGTTTTGTTTTTTTTAAAGGCCATACACTTAGCACCGTCGTCTCTGCTGCTAACTGCATTTTTAAATCCAGCAAGGGAGCTATGAGGTACAGAACTTGTACAGATAAATACGAAGGTGATCTCTTTTAAACCACACTGTGAATCAAGCAGCCGACACCATCCTAAACTCTGGAATGTACTGTACACATTGCAGCGTCCACTAACGCACAGCACAGCGGGGCTGGACGCTGTGGACCCGTCGGTTCCTCCAGCTGAGAGATACTCCGGGTCAGCTCGAACGGCTCGGAATTCACACCAGCCATTAATTAGCAGATCTCCGCTCGAACCACGGCCGTCTATATATAACCACGTGGCTAAGCCCGATCTTCTACTGACCTAAATACACACTCGCAAAGACATTCATCAACTGCCTCCAATTCCCAGACCATAATCTGCTTTGGAACCAGGGGGAACAGAAAGCAAGAGTTAGAGGGAGGGGAAGAGAGCAAGAACGAGAGACACAGCGATCCATTTATGTGCATCGAATTATTGCGACAAAGATTGCCTTAAGAAATCTGTTACGTGCACTGCTTTTGGCAGGAAGTTTATCAACAGACCATTTTTACGATATTCATCCATCTCAAGAATTGTCGCTGCTGAGGAGCAATTACTGCACGCTGTCGGTTTCGGGCTAAATAATTTATTTTTAAGATTTGAGATGAAAGTACATATGCAATTTCAGAAGCACAAGCCCAGCACAACCGCGTGCAACGTCTCTGTGCATTTTGTTGTGGAAATTTAATATGGTGAAAATGAAAAGACTTCAAATGAAATTGCAACTTCATTAACCATGGACTCTCCGTCTATTTTCCGCTCTTATGCTGCGTATCTCCCCAGCCTCTAGTCTCAATTTCCTTCTCTTTTCAGGCACTTTTTAAAATGTTAAATATATTCTTTATTTATTTCCAGCTGTCCGTTATGTTTCTTTTTATCCATCCATTAGTTACATGGTTTATTTTATCGGATGTGGTAGCGGTGGCGGTCCCCCAGCCGAGTTCATCCATCCTGTTCTCAGTCTCGAGAAGCTCGGTCAGCGGCGTAGATTTCGTACACTTTTCTGGCCGCAACCTTCAGATCCGATTGGCGCTCGGCACTTCTACGTACTGTTATTCAGCTTGAAAGCAAACTTTTAAATGGAGATGAGGCAGAGTGCATCTTGGGCATGTTTATTGAAATGTACCAGACCCTTTAACAAAGCTGGTGTTCCATCCTGACATCCGCGGTACGGTTCCATTGGCTAAAATCGCCCATGCGGTTGCGTTTCTTACATGGTCACTTGGCCATTGTACTCATGTGCCAGATTGAAACGGATTGAAAAATCACTTAAAAATTCGGTAACTACCTCAACACTGTAACTTGAACAGGGTCCCGAAGGAACCTTTCGCAAGGACGACGTCTGAACGGACGAGCTCTGGAGGGGGGACTACCTTACCACAGCAACACGCTATCTTCGAGCTGCCTGCGTTCTTGCCCTGCTCTCTGGTTAATGGTGGCAGTTTATGAGTGTCTTAGAGTACATTCCTTGGCCTCGAGTAAGTGCAGGCATTCCTGCCCCCTCTCCTCTTTCCTCCATGGGGCAGTGGATGACTGTCATGAGCACCATGCCGTTAAACTGCGCTGCTGCTCCACAAGTTCGTCTTCTCTCTGTGAACTCTTGACCTGGAAACGGTTCTGTACCTCGACTCAAATCCATTTTCACACCTGACCTAAGATCAGTTTGCCCTAACCGTTATGAGAGTGTAAATAGACTCGCTCCAACCCTCTGAACCACGGGGAATTGGTGCTTTCAAAAGGAGGGCTGGATGCCTGAAAGATCCAGAGCAAGGAACTCTGGGAAAGGGGGATGACGCCCACCTCAAGCTCGAACGATGACCGTCGTTCGTATCCTGTGCTCTCTATCCTCTCTCTCTCGGAGAACGGTCTGAGGTCATTCTTTTCCTCTCCCTTTTCCCCCTTTTTTAAAATGAAACTGTGGATTCCGTCCTGTCCCATGGTCTTCGTGGAACTTTTAGTGTCGTTCTCTAGTTTGTAGTCTAAATGCAGTTGTCTTGCGCCGTGGGTTTCAGTGTGTGAACTCCGTTATACTCGTGTGTATGACGACAGTGCCAATCGAGCCAGATTAAGATTAGCTTTGCCATTTGTTTGTGCATTAGAAATTCGCTCTAATCGGAGTGCTGGTGTCCATATCGACGTCCCTGACGATTCTTTTTTTTTTTCTTCTTCTTTTTTTTTCTCTCGATCTACATAAATAAAAATGTAAAGAAATATTGGAAGCAATATTGTAGCATGTCGTCCAGTTTTTGTGTTTTTGTTATGTCCGTTGTATGAACCTTTGGATTTAATACACTTTTGAATGAATAGGTTTACATGTACTTTTTTGTAATACTGTAAAGAAAGTAAGGAAAAAAAAATCGAAAAAATGCTGCTATTTGATAAATATACAAGAAATATTTTAGTTGAAAAGATGTCTGATCCGTTTATTAGAGTTACGCTCGTTTTTGGCAGGAGCACAAACGAGGTGTGTCGATAACAAATAACATAGCCGTGAAATAAAACCTGTGACCCACGCAGCTTCTTAACATGTAGACGTGCGATCAAGCATTTTAGATATTTCGCTGACTATTTAGACGCATCGATCAAGTGCCAATCAATCGATACCTTTTAGTTCGAATGAAAAGATAATCAAAAAGAATAAAACGTTGAGGAGAAAAAAAAAACAAAAGAAGAAGAAAAACATGAACAAAGAGCAATGTCAGTGTTGTTTTTAACTCCATAGTTGCATAGAGAATAATAACGGTAGTTCTTTTATGCATAAACATGGTTTTTATACACTCGGTCGAGAAAGCATCCTGTGCGTTCGTTTGAATTGTGGCTTCCACGCAGCTCTTCCTTCATATTCTCTCTGTAGGTCGGCATGGAGTAGGCATAAACATGTTATAATCATGTCGTAAACGCGTTATTAAGCACCCATAACATGTCCCATTTATGAAAGTGTGTTTCGTGGAGTTAGGTGTTTATCTTTTTTGCACGTCTCTATTGCATGATATCCAAGTGAATTATCAGGGGGGCGGGGAATCAAAACTAACACAAAAAAATAAATAAATAATAAAAAAATAGAAACGTTTCGTTTGAGTGTCTAGAGTCATTCTGAGGCACAGTTTTGCATGTGGCGCAGATCGAACACGTTTTCAGTTAACGGCTTCAATTTTTATTCCTTTTGCCTTTCTTTCTTTTCTTTTTTTTTTTTTTAAAGACAGATATCGGAAGAGCTCTTATGGTTCATAGACCGGCACGGTAACCATGGGAACTGGCCCTGCACTGTAAAAAAAAAAAAAATGAAATGTTGGATCAACAACGAGATCTCGCAGCTAAAGGGTTTAAAGCAGTTCAATAAAGATTAATGAAACTCTTTCTGGTCAAAAGTAACTCGTTAGGCAGCGCTGGCTCGGTGTAACGCTGCATTTCTGGGGCATTTCAGCGCTCTTGGGGTAAAAAATATTCTCCTGGATCCACTTGTAATGCAGGATAAAAGAAAACGACCTCCCTGTGAATAGGTTCAAGTTTGAACAGTCTAGTGGCGACACGAATGGAATAAAAATTCCAACTCACGATGAGGTCAGAAACAGATTTTACCACAATATGGAAATCTTAATTTCGATCTTTACTCTGTGTTCACACTAGCAGGAGACCAAGCGATGGACGACGGGTCAGTTTACCACCTACGTGAGCGACACAGAGATTAGAGATTCATAATGTTTACTGCACAAAATTGTAAGTGAAATCTTATCCAGACTTTTACGACCTTTCATTAGAGTATATGGAGAAAAATTCAATCTGGAAGGACATAGCAGAGATCATTTGGAGCTTCTCATGACTGTAGAGGCTGGTAGGAATCCAGACAATGACATATAAATCAAAATAATACATTTTCTCCTGTTTGACATTGAAAAAAAAGGAAATCCTGATTAGGCCACGCCCACAAACAACACAACAACGACAACGTGAAAAGAAACCCCATGTGAATGTGGGGGAGGTAGAGCTTTAAGGTAAATAATAATGAAGGGTAATGAGGTGTGTGTGTACAGTGCAGGGTCAGGAACACAGGTCTGTGGTTAAGTGGACAAAATACAGCCCATGCATGCAAAACGTCTGCTACGTTACGTTAGGTTACATTACGTTACCGTGTACGTCATATTCACGTGAATCAGTTGGATGTCGTAACTTGATTCTCCAAACCCCGGCTGTAATTTTTCTGAATGTATTTGCATTTTTACATAAAAATGATAACAGAATGTTATTTCCGTGTTCCGTGTCTGTAGGTGGAGGCTGTTGAAACTCATGTGCGTGTGTTTGCGTGCGTGTGTGTGTGTGTGCGTGTGTGTAAGTGTGCGAACGCCGCATTAGCGCCTGTGTTTTTATCTTCTGATGCCATTTCTCCTTCCTCTCTCTCGTCATCAAATGCACTTTACTGAGCATTAGGTCCCCATGTCAACACACACACACAGACGTACACACACACTCACATATACACACACACACAGTGGAAACCTCCTGGATGCAAACCGAAACCAAGCAACCTGTTCTTAACCTTCACACAGTGCGGTTTTCCTCTTGCTCTCGTTTTCGTTCTGTTTCTTGTTCTGATTATGATTTCAGCTGTATTTTCTTTGTAATTTTTTTTTGTTTGTTAGTTTGTTTTCGAGGGAGATCTGAAGGAGTGTGTACGAGATTCCAGCATTCCTCACATCTCCCTTACTGCATTCCCTTTGTGTGTGTGTGTGTGTGTGTGTGTGTGTGAGTTTTGTGTCTGTAATTTACTGACACATAAGCGCTTGTTACTGTTATTTTTTTTCAATGCTTTGAATGTGAAAAGTGTTTTTTGATTTGAAATCTGTAAGTTATGTTCGTTGAAGAGGAATGGTAAATAAAACACAGAAACCTCGAAAAATGTCTCTGCGCTCTCAATCGGCTAAAAAAAAAGGACCGCTTTTTTTTTGATGTGACTCATATTTTATGTTTTCATACGTCTCACACACACTCACATAATAAAATATAAAATTTATATTATATAAAAATATAAAGCCACAGTGAGCACAGTGCAGCATGTTTAATGCGATATGCAGTAACAGACCGCAGGAGTGTGTTAGTCCCTCATTATTCCACTTCCTGTCGCTGCTACTGAAGAAGGCTAGGCTGAAACATCAGAAACAAGCCCATCAGAGAGATAGCAAAAACATTTAAAAGCATTGATTGTGGCTAAATCAGCTATTTGGTTCTGGTAAAATAAGGAGTGCATGAGTTCAGGAACATAACCAGACCCAGAAGACTACAGGAAACTGTAGAGGACGAGAGAAGAATTCTTTCCTTGGTGAAGAAAAACTCAAGAGGTTAAGAGCACCAGAACCTCCAGGGAGGGAGGTGGATCTGTGTCAAAGCCAACAATCAGGAGAAAACTTTGCCAAAGAAACTACAGAGTTTAATACAAGATGGAAACTACGGGTAAGCCTCAGGAACAGGAGGACTTGAAGGGGACTGATAGGTTCAGAGGCCACACCTCCTTCACTCTTCACTGTGACTGACAGACACTTAGCCACATAGGCTATACACCCTTCATAGAAACTGTCAGACACAGAGGCCACACCTCCTTGATAGATACTGTCAGACACAGAGGCCACACCTCCTTGATAGATACTGTCAGACACAGAGGCCACACCTCCTTGATAGAAACTGTCAGACACAGAGGCCACACCTCCTTGATAGAGACTGTCAGACACAGAGGCCACACCTCCTTGATAGAGACTGTCAGACACAGAGGCCACACCTCCTTGATAGAGACTGTCAGACACAGAGGCCACACCTCCTTGATAGAGACTGTCAGACACAGAGGCCACACCTCGATAGAGAGTGTCAGACACAGAGGCCACACCTCGATAGAGAGTGTCATGCACAGAGTCCATGCCTCTATAAAAACTGTCAGGCACAGAGGCCATGCCTTGTTCATAGGGTTTTGTCAGACATAGAGACCACACCTCCATATGGTTCTGTCAGTCACAGAGGCCATGCCTCCTTGATAGAGACTGGCAGGAACAGAGGCCACACCTCCATAGAGACTGTCAGGCACAGAAGCCACGCCTCCTACATAGAGACTGTCAGGCAGAGAGGCCATGCCTCCTTCATAGAGACTGTCAGGCACAAAGGCCACGCCTCCTTCATAGAGACCGTCAGGCACAAAGGCCACGCCTCCTTCATAGAGACTGCCAGGCACAGACGCCCATAGGGTTCTGTCAGACACAGACGCCACACCTCCATATGGTTCTGTCAGACACAGAGGCCACGCCTCCATATGGTTCTGTGAGACACAGAGGACACGCCTCCATATGGTTCTGTCAGACACAGAGGCCACGCCTCCTCCATAGCATGGTTGATCACTGAGAATATGTTTGATCTGATCTTTAAATCTTTACACATTTGGAGGTTGTTCAAAGTGTGTGGAAATACGAATGATGTCAGCTTTCCTCATAGCAAAGCTGCTAGACCAGATCTCTTTCTCTCTCTCTCTCTCTCTCTCTCTGTTTCTCTCACTCTGTCTCACACACACACAGAGGTGACACTGCCGCACTGCAGTGTGTCTGTGTGCTTACAATTTAATTATGATGAATGAAGAGACTTGTGATAGTCGGAGTGTGTAGCCGTGCTTCACAGACGAGAGACAAAAGCGAGTGTGTGATGTCTGCTCTGCACCTAAACATGGAAATACACAAAGAATGATCCCTATTAATAGCGCAGTAGTGATGCTTTCATTATACTCAGGTCCTATAGCACAGCGCACAACGTGCCACAATACCCTTCAGACCTTATATGTACGTTAGCATTATCACAGTGTAGTGTTGTGTGACTGCGGCTCTATCTGATTTGTCCCAGTGTTTAGTATTCTTTGATGAAAAATTCTCAATCCAAACACACACCAAATCCGACGTATCCTCCTCAACGGTCTGATCTACTGTCCTATTTTCTGCTCAGCTCACAGGCCTAAAGTGGAGCACGGCTATTTCTAGAGCTCCTTTCTCCAATCACTCCATCCATAAAGCCATCATTCATGATTAGAGGAACTGCAGGCTCGTACACCGCAGATGTCCTTCTGTAACGTTAACAGAAACATGAATAATGTCCGTATCACTCATACACCAGACCTGGACCTTAACGTGACTTTTGGCCTTCACATCATGGAGCCTGGCGTGAGGACGGCGCGTCTCCCTCGGCTCTGTGCTGCTTACTTACTGAGTGATTTAATATTTATTTGATTTCATTTGGAGAAGGAGAAGGTTCTGGCAGCGTCTTTCAAACCGGATCTGAACAGATTTATTCAAGAAATGTTTTTTCTTTTTTTTCCTAAAAGTTCATTGTCCTAATCACATCCATTTAAAACGCAGATGTTTCATGTAATCAACAAAACCGCAAATAAGGCTAGTTATTCAATTCTGACAAAAGTAATGGCATCCTATAGAAAATGGAGGAAGAGTTAGTGTGTGTGTCTATGGTAACCAGAACACTACCTTTTATTTAAAAAAAATAAATACATTTCTGGGTCTCTGTCCTTGCTGTGGTTTAAATGGAGGATTATTATTAATCTCATGGTGTTGCTGTTGTGTTAAAAATAGAATAAGTGCATTACACATCCTGTGAATTCCAGGAGCTTTGGATGACATACAGAAACCACAAAAAATTAAGGTTAACTAGAATTTTTGACACTTTCTTTCTTTCTTTCTTTCTTTCTTTCCCTCAGAATACAAAATGACCTTAATGTAATGAGAATTCTTGCAGACATTAATGTTTTCTTCAGTCTTTCTCCTTTCCTTATATCAGTTTCTCCCTCTTTCTCTCAAGTGCAAACCCCGAAGCCACCTCCCATAAACCACACACACACACACAGAGTGAGAGAGAGACAGACAGACAGACAGACAGAGAAAGAGAAATAGAGAGCGAGAGAGAGAGACAGAGAGAGCTAGAGAGAGAGAGAGACAGAGAGAGAGCGAGAGAGAGAAACAGAGAGAGAGAGAGAGAAAGAGAGAGCTCCCCTTAAGAAGACTATTCATCTAATATTGCAACAACCTTGGTTTTCATTTTCACACACACACACACACACACACAGCTCAGCCTTCTCTCAGAAGTGACATCACACAGATGACACTCCAACACTCTTCAGTAATCAGTAACCATCTCGGATCTGCGGCCCAGTGGCTCTGATCGCAGTCTCAGACGAGTGGAGTGTTCCGGTCCGGCTGGACGTCCTTGCTCTGCCTCCACCACAGTTCCTGCCTCCGTCAATAACGTTCCAAGGTCATATGTCTATAAACGCAGCACATCATTCCAGTCCCTTTGACGCCACTAGCTTGATTTCCTGTCTGTTGAGATCGGACACAGTGCTGAATAATGCTCTTGATTATTTAAACGCAGCATCAGTGTGGAGTTTATACGTGTACATGTGTGTGTGTGTGTGTGTGTGTGTGAGAGAGAGAGACTCTTTTCTTTGAAGATCGTAAGATAGTAAGATAAGGAGAGAGGATTTGATGGTAAAATCATGTTGTCATGGCGACAGGTTCGTAGAGGATGGGGTGGGGGGGATGCTTCTCTGACAGAATGCTGGGATATTCCGGTCACGGATGCATCGCTATGCCACCGTAACCGTGGCAACCTGGTGCTCCTGATCCCCACTCCAAGAGAACCAGGTAAGTACGGCTAAATATCAGGAAGAGCTTTGCAGTGTCTTTCTCTCTCTCTCTCTCTCTCTCTCTCTCACACACACACACACACACACACGTATGATTAGAGGCATAATTTCACCTCACCGCCTCCTCAGTGCTGATCTTTCTGTCCAATCAGTGGCTTGGAAACACTCTCACGGAGTATGTTAGCGTTAGAGCTGTGGTTAAAGCTCTTCTTGCTCATTACTGCTTATAAACAAAAATCTGGCAACAATTTATTAAAGACTGATGTTTACTTTTAATCCACAATGTTGCAGGATGTCCACAGTCCACTCACTTCCTGTTATCACTTACACTACAGCAGCTGCAATCCTTCGCTCCTTCTCCAGCTGCTCGTGAAGTTAACACACCTGGTTAACATGCCGCAACTCCTCTGTCCTGAAGATGCTTCCGAAACCTTTCTGAGAACTGACACTGGAGACTCCTTCCAGAAATGTTCATTTTTTATTGCCCCAAAGGACATTTTTTCTTTTTTTTAAACGAGGGCATTAATATAAACCTGTAATTTGCATCTGCGCTACAGTCCCAGAGAACTAATCAGCCAATCTGACCAATCAGAACGCAGCGTTCGTTCTCCAGCGCTGTGATGTAAACAATCACGGCATATTTACATCACAGGACAATACGAGACGGGATCTGGGGTCATCCTCAAGGATCTTGGGATCAGTTTTCTGTACGTGATTTTTGTCACTGCGTCCCAGGATGCACTGCGGCGGAATACTGTGACACCCCAACCAACCCCCCAACCCCCACCCCCCAATAGCTGAATGAGGTTTGGCTTTAGACCGTGTGGATTTGGCTCGTTTTCCAACGTGATTAATATCGCCTTGACTGACTGCATGTAGCGCACAAAAGAAATAAACACAGCATCAATGTGACGATGAATAACGTCGCTCGTCTCGCCCCTGTTCTGCTGCTCTGAAGCGGTTTCAGCAGAGCCCGGCGTCGGACAGAGCTGCAGCCGCAATCAGAGCTGATCAATAACTATTTGCGACGGCACACCAGCACTGATTCAGGATGCAGCTCTCGCCCTGCCGTTGCCGTGGAAACCAGCGCCGCAGTGCTGCGGGCTGAAATTGGGAGATGGAGGGGGGAAAAACGAGGGGGGGGGGTGGAGTGGAGTGGGGGGGGGCAAGCAATTCAGGTGGGATAGGTAGATGAAATGAGAGGGAGGAAGAAACACAGGGAGACGATCGCACATTTCTCTCGGCTCTGTGTCGGCTGACTGCTAATCAGTGAAGGTGTTTGAACACAAAGGACAATTCTATATCACAGCGTCTGGGATCGAGGGATCCCATGAAGCCGAGCGCCCCATTAAGACTCGTTAGCTCATTACTCCAGGTGCGTCGTGAACGTGTTACGCTCGAGACTTTATTTCTGTCAGAATTCTATAGGAGCTGTTCTCTTTCACAGTCTTGCTTGGCTTCATATTTTATCACCCAGTATTCATTCATTTCTAAGAAGTTCTTGATCCTAGTGAAATATAAATAATGCATCAGCTGGTGAAAGACTAAGAGAGGGAAGAGGATTCTGGTCCAAACTCAAAACGCAGGGTCATTATTTATACTGATGGAAAGGGTGTGAAGCTGTACGTAGTAACGTTTCTGGTTTTACTCATTTATGGCCCCCCAAAACAACCGGCATTCTGACCTGGACACAATATGGTACAATATGGTGGCAGGACGTGTTACTCAGAGTCCCAGGTTCGATCCTGTCTGTTTGTCATGTTCTTCCTGAGCCTGTGTGGGTTTTTTTCTGGGTTCTCTGCTTTGCTAAAACACCTCCCAGGACCTAGGCTAAATTGACCTTAGGTGTGAATGTGTGTGTTTTCCCACCTCACATCCTGTACATTACATTACATTTACAGCATTTGGCCGACACCCCTTATCCAGAGCGACTTACAATTTCTCATTTTTTTTATACAGCTGAGCAATTGAGGGTTAAGGGCCTTGCTCAGGGGCCCAACAGAGGCAGATTGGTGGACCTGGGATTCAAACTCACAACTGTCTGATCTGTAGCTCAACACCTAAACCAGCACCACATCTCCCTACTTCTCAGGACAGACTCCAATTATAAGGCAAAAAGTATATTAGCTTGTTGTTGTTGTTGTTGTTGTTATTATTATTATTATTATTATTGTTGTTGTTGTTGTTGTTGTTGTTGTTGTTATTATTATTAATAATAATTATTAATAAATAAATAAATAAATAAATAAATAAATAAATAAATAAATAAATAAATAAATTAATTATTTGAGCTCTTCTCCCAGGAAAGCTTCCCATGAATAAACTGATAAAGTCACTTTTAATGTATTTATTTTTTATGTATTTATTAATTATAAGGCAAAAAGTATATTAGCTTGGTTTATTATCATTGTAATTTTTATAATTATTATTGTTGTTCTTGTTGTTGTCGCTATAATTATTATTAAGCAGGAAGCTCAGCTTATAAAATAGAATAAACAAATAAACAAACTATTAATTATAAGGCAAAAAGTATATTTGCTTTGTTTATTATTATTATTATTATTATTATTGTTGTTGTTATAATTATTATTATTATTTGTTAAGCTGGAAGCTCAGCTTATAAAATAGAACAAACAAACAAATAAATAAATAATAGAATGAATTACTTATTTGCGCTCTTCTCCCAGGAAAGCTTCCCATGGATAAACTGATGAAATCACTTTTAATGTATTTTATTTATTTATTTATTTATTTACTTATTGAAAGAGTCGACCTATAGCATGTTCAACAAATAAAAAAAAAGAATATTAAATATTGTAATTTCAGTGAAGTTTCATAAGGCGGCGCTAGACCTGTAGCGCCGTCAGTGTGGAAAAGGCATCTCCTCCAAACCAGCAGGTGGCGCTGTGTGCTCTAATAGACATGATCGAATGAACTAATACGTTAAAAAAGTGTTGATACGTTTATATATATATATATATATATAATTTTTTATATTTTAGTAACATTTCATAATATAACGACGAGAAGTATTTTTCTTGTTTTAAAAACAAATTATAATATTATAATCCAGTAGGTGGCGAATTGTACGCGAGCTGCCTTGACTAATAGAGGAAGAGAAGAAGAGGAAGAACCGGGAGAGATATTACTTGTATTTTGTCCATTTTTTGTCTGTGTTTTGTGATTTTAAATATTTTTTCAAGCTTCACGTTTGTAGAAATAAGCAATAAAGTTGTATATTATATGATGCGCATTTAGAGTTGGTCGCTAGGTGACGTTACGAGTATAAGCCTTGGATACGTGGCCGAATCTCTAAATTCTCCTTGCGTCCTACCTAGGTGCCCTACTTAGAGGAAGGAACGAAGGGGTGCTTGCGCACTAAGTAGTGCACTACGTAAAGAAAGTCTTGCTATTTGGGATTCGGCCACCGCTTCTGTAGGTGATGTTAAAGCTGTTAGCATGGCGAAACCTGAGGCGATTTCTGAAGAGTTTAAAGGAAACATTGTAAAAGACGTAAGTGAAAAGATGACTGTTTATATTTATATTTTATTTTAATGTAAATAAACCTTGTCGTTATGGTGTCGAGACAGGCTCCACCGACTGTTTACTACATCCCGGACTTTATAACAGAGGCAGAAGAGGAGTATCTTCAACAGCAGGTAGATGTTTATTAAACATTTATAAACCACAATACACTATAGACATCCTCACCTGTGTGTGTGTGTGTTTGTGTGTGTGTGTGTGTTTCAGGTGTACAAGGCCCCCAAACCCAAATGGACACAGCTGTCAGGAAGGAGACTGCAGAACTGGGGTCCTATCATATTTATTATTTAAATAAAGTTGTTTTTTTTTGTTGTTGACTCAAGAGAATAAAAACCCTTTAGTTGTGCAAACTGCATGTCTAAATCATCCACACGGCTCAGTTTGTACATAAATGTTATAAAAAGCGACAAAAAGAAGTTCTCAGTGTTGTGAACCTCACGTCTCCCTCCTCGTGTTTTTGTGTGTGAGATCAGGAGGTCTTCCTCATCCGAAGGGGATGATCGCAGAGAAGCTCCCTGATTGGTTGCTGAGTTACACAGAGAAGATTTCAGGCCTGGGGGCATTCGCTGGGAAGAGCGCCAATCACGTGCTGGTGAACGAGTACAAGCCCGAGGAGGGCATCATGGTACATCACACACTGATCCTTACTAATGACCTACCTCACAATACTCACCACACCGTACTCTCACCACAATACTCATCCCAAAGTACTCTCACCACAATACTCACCACACCCTACTCTCACCACAATACTCATCCCAAAGTACTCTCACCACAATACTCACCACACTATACTCTCACCACAATACTCATCCCAAAGTACTCTCACCACAATACTCACCACACCCTACTCTCACCACAATACTCACCACACTATACTCTCACCACAATACTCATCCCAAAGTACTCTCACCACAATACTCACCACACTATACTCTCACCACAATACTCATCCCAAAGTACTCTCACCACAATACTCACCACACCCTACTCTCACCACAATACTCACCACACTATACTCTCACCACAATACTCACCCCAAAGTACTCTCACCACAATACTCACCACACCCTACTCTCACCACAATACTCACCACACTATACTCTCACCACAATACTCATCCCAAAGTACTCTCACCACAATACTCATCCAAAGTACTCTCACCACAATACTTACCACACCATACTCTCACCACAATACTCATCTCAAAGTACTCTCACCACAATACTCATCCCAAAGTACTCTCACCACAATACTCATCTCAAACTACTCTCACCACAATACTCATCCCAAAGTACTCTCACCACAATACTTACCACACCATACTCTCACCACAATACTCATCTCAAAGTACTCTCACCACAATACTCATCCCAAAGTACTCTCACCACAATACTTACCACACCATACTCTCACCACAATACTCATCTCAAAGTACTCTCACCACACCATACCCTCACCACAATACTCATCCCAATATACTCTCACCACAATACTCATCCTAAAATACTCTCACCACAATACTCATCCTAAAATACTCTCACTACAATACTCATCCCAAAATACTCACCACAATACTCACCACACCATACTCTCACCACAATACTCATCCCAAAGTACTCTCACCACAATACTCATCCCAAAGTACTCTCACCACAATACTCACCACACCATACTCTCACCACAATACTCATCCCAAAGTACTCTCACCACAATACTCATCCCAAAATACTCTCACCACAATACTCACCACACCATACTCTCACCACAATACTCATCCCAAAATACTTTCACCACAATACTTATCCCAAAATACTCTCATCACAATACTCACCACACCATACTCTCACCACAATACTCATCCCAAAGTACTCTCACCACAATACTCATCCCAAAGTACTCTCACCACAATACTCATCCCAAAGTACTCTCACCACAATACTCATCCCAAAATACTCTCACCACAATACTCACCACACCATACTCTCACCACAATACTCATCCCAAAATACTTTCACCACAATACTTATCCCAAAATACTCTCATCACAATACTCACCACACCATACTCTCACCACAATACTCATCCCAAAGTACTCTCACCACAATACTCATCCCAAAGTACTCTCACCACAATACTCATCCCAAAGTACTCTCACCACAATACTCATCCCAAAATACTCTCACCACAATACTCACCACACCATACTCTCACCACAATACTCATCCCAAAGTACTCTCACCACAATACTCATCCCAAAGTACTCTCACCACAATACTCACCACACCATACTCTCACCACAATACTCATCCCAAAATACTTTCACCACAATACTTATCCCAAAATACTCTCATCACAATACTCACCACACCATACTCTCACCACAATACTCACCCCAAAATACTCTCACCACAATACTCATCCCAAAATACTCTCACCACAATACTCATCCCAATATACTCTCACCACACCATACTCTCACCACAATACTCATCCCAAAGTACTCTCACCACAATACTCATCCCAAAGTACTCTCACCACAATACTCACCACACGATACTCTTACCGCAATACTCACCACACCATACTCTCACCACAATACTCATCCCAAAATACTCTCACCACAATACTCACCACACCATACTCATCCCAAAGTACTCTCACCACAATACTCATCCCAAAATACTCTCACCACACCATACTCTCACTACACCATACTCTCACCACAATACTTATCCCAAAATGGTCTCACCACGATACTCATCCCCAAATACTCTCACCACAATACTCATCCCAAAGTACTCTCACCACAATACTCACCACACCATACTCTTACCGCAATACTCACCACACCATACTCTCACCACAATACTCATCCCAAAATACTCTCACCATAATACTCACCACACCATACTCATCCCAAAATACTCTCACCACAATACTTATCTCAAAATACTCTCACCACAGAACTCATCCCAAAATACTCACCACACCATACTCTCACCACAGTACTCATCCCAAAATACTCTCACCACAATACTCACCACACCATACTCTCACCACAGTACTCATCCCAAAATACTCTCACCACAATACTCACCACACCATACTCTCACCACAATACTCATCCCAAAATACTTTGACCACACCATACTCTCACCACAATACTCATCCCAAAGTACTCTCACCACAATACTCACCACACCATACTCTCACAACATTATACTCTCATCACAATACTTATCCCAAAATGGTCTCACCATGATACTCATCCCAAAATACTCTCACCACACCATACTCTCACTATAATACCTATCCCAAAATAGTCTCATCACAATACTTATCCCAAAATAGTCTCACCACAATACTTATCCCAAAATACTCTTACCACAAAACCCATCCCAGAATACTCACCACACCATACTCTCACCACAATACTCATCCCAAAATACTCTCACCACACCATACTCTCACCACAATACTCATCCCAAAATACTCTCACCACACCATACTCTCACCACAAAACTCATCCCAAAATACTATAACCACAATACCCACCCCAAAATACTCACACCTCAAAACGCATCACAGTACTCACCACAAAAATACTCACCCCACTATACTCTCACTTCAAAACTCATCGCAATACTCACAAAAGTAATCACCCCGCCATACTCTCTCCACAAAGAACACAATACTCACCCCCGAAATAATCACCCCACCATACATGTTCTACAAAACTCATCACAATACTAACCATGAAATAAACAGCCCATTATACTCTCACTAAAAAACTCATCACAATACTCACCACAAAACCATTTCTCTTTCTGTCTCTTCCCTTTTTCTGTCTCCATCTGGGTCTGATTAAACTGAGTTCCTGTATTTTACAGATGGAGGATAAACATAGTAATAATGAATTCTATGTGAAGAAACACATTTTTATTCTGATTTTTATTTAATAATCTTTTTACATTAATGTGATAATAATATAATGTTGGCGTCTTCCTGCACTGGAGTTTGACCTCTGTGTTCTGAGGACAGCTGTTCTGGACTGGAGGTTCTGTTCTGTCTTTAATTTCACGCACCTGATCTCTAATTGTGTGCGTGTGTGTGTGTGTGTGTGCGTGTGTGTGTGTGTGTGTTAGCCTCACGAGGACGGCCCTCTGTATCACCCCACTGTAACGACCATCACTCTGGGATCTCACGCGCTGCTCGACTTCTACAGACCCATCGATGGAGCCCAGGTAAAGTCCTGACCGCTCGCTGAGGCCACTGATAAACTGATGAAGCTTTAGAGCAGCTCTGAAGAAGCTCGTTTAGAGCTAAATAAATAAGAAGCTGAGACATTTAAAAGAAAATAATGAGCAGTAGGAGGTTGTACCACACACTTCTGGGGTTACTACGTGGCTAATGTTAGCAGTGTTTGTGTTATTGTACACACACACACACACACACACACACATGCAGAAAGTTGGAGTCTACTTATTATTTTTGACAGTCTGTTGGGAAAATAGTTTTTGTTTCTTCAGTTTGTGGCTGTCGACGCCTCCGATCCACCGCTGAGTCACCACTCCGGTTTATAAAATCATTTCCTATCCGCGGTTCAGTCAAACATGGCAGGGTATGATTGGTGAAGCGAGAGAATCAGTGTGGAGGGTGTGATGGGAAACGGAGAACCAAATACGCCACACAACCAAAAAACAAACAAAGTAAACAATAAGTGAATGAAATGAAAGATGAGGGAGGACGATGTAGCAGGAAAACATGGAGGAATGTCACAGTCTTTTACATTCGTCATCCACTTTATTAGGAACACCTGCTCAGTCATGCATCTCTCTCTCGCTCTCTCTCTCTCGCTCTCTCACTTTCTTTCCCTCTTTCTTTCTTTCTTTCTTTCTTTCTTTCCCTCTGCAGACTGAAGTGCCTCAGACGGAGGAGAGCCGCTACATGCTGTCGTTGTTGCTGCAGCGTCGCAGTCTGCTGATCCTGCAGGACGACATGTATAAGCGCTACCTTCATGGGATCAGCAGCGTCGCCACAGATACGCTAACGGAGCAAGTGGCAAACCTGGCGGTGGCGGGAGGACGGGTGGGTGAGACGCTTTCCCGCGGAACCAGAGTCTCCCTCACTATCCGTCACGTGCCCAAGGTCTGCCGTGCCAACCTGCTGCTCTCCAGGAAGTGACCACCGAGCCGGCTGAACCAGCAGGTAAATAGAAAGTGACACAACCAGAGTTATGGGCAATCAGGAAATGTCATTAGGTGACATGACAAGACTCATTCTTCAGCAAAATGTTTACATGTTTTTTTTACATATATTTACAGATTACATTATGCTACAATATCTGTGTTTGAAATAAACAGTTTTGAATGTCATTACGAGATTTCTGATTTAACCCCAGGCTTCAGATTTCTGCGACCCAGCATCCGAATCCTGACACCGTAATACGACATCATCCCTCCACCAATCAGTTCAATATCCTCCTCACTTACAGCAGTAAAAGGTCCAGTGTTATATTCCAGGCACAACATTTCCATGTTTCTTTACTTCTTTGTGTCTCTTGGCATTGCGTTAACATTTCTGTGGTCAAACAATTAGCTCTGCCTCCAGGTGGAACAGAAACCGCTCACTTTTCTGAACTTTTTAAATTCATAAGACGACTTGCAGGGCTCACACATTTTCATAGCAAAGGGAATTAGATTCATTTTATCAATTGCTCCTTTAAAAATCTACTTTTAAAAGTCTTTCGGAATTTTTCCTCTGCTCACTGCCCATCAAATAACCTCAGTCAGTCAGGATCCTTCCTTCCTTTATCGGTCACTGTGTTGTCGTCTACTTTCACCTGATTGTCCAGAATGATAATAGCCTTGGTGATTATTCACCTGAAAGAAGGGAAGTGATGTTTTTTTTTTGACTGCATATAATTGCAGTCCATGATTTCTGAGAATGATTATGTTGTTGGTGTTATTTTTTTACATGCACTTATTAAAGTGATGATGATGAAATGAATCCTTGCTATGTACAGTAATCTATTTTATTACTAAATGTTTGCTTTATACACCGATCAGCCATAACATTATGACCACTGAGAGGTGAAGTGAATAAGACTGAGTATCTCCTCATCATGGCACCTGTTAGTAGGTGGGATATATTAAGCAGCAAGTGAACATTTTGTCCTCAAAGTTGATGTTAGAAGCAGGAAAAATGGACAAGCGTAAGGATTTGAGCTTTGAGTTTGACGAAGGGCCAAACTGTGATGGCTAGACCACTGGATCAGAGCATCTCCAAAACTGCAGCTCTTTGGGGTGTTCCCGGTCTGCAGTGGTCAGTATCTATCAAAAGTGGTCCAAGGAAGGAACAGTGGTGAACCGGAGACGGGGTCATGGGCGGTCGAGGCTCATTGATGCACGTGGGGAGAGAAGGCTGGACCGTGTGATCTGATCCAACAGACGAGCTACTGTTGCTCAAACTGCTGAAGAAGTTAATGCTGGTTCTGATAGAAAGGGGTCAGAATACACAGTGCAGGACGGGTCAGGGCTGTTTTGGCAACAAAAGTGAGACCAACACAATATTAGGCAGGTGGTCATAATGTTATGGGTGATCGGTGTATATGAAGTATGTTGAGTATCTTTTCCAGAGAAGGTACAATAGTTATTTTGATGTAATTTGATGCCAAAACAGGAAAATAAACTGATAATATAATTAGTCCTTTGGGACATAATCAGTAAAAGATGTAAAGCTTGTTCTAATCACATTTCTATGATGTTTAAAGTTCAGTAATAACAACACAAATTAAACCGCATCCACACATCCACTCCAAATGTTGCGCCTTAAAATGAAGTTTTATTTAAAGATTTTAAAGATGTTTATGTTTATCTTCCTTCACCTATGTTATATTCTTACTGTTTTCTAATGTGCTTTATGTGGAGATGACTAAATTATGACCACGCCCATATGTACGGTACGTAACGACGTAGCCCACCCCCTTGCGCTACGAGTATAAATTATCCGCAGTCTCCTCAGTCGCGTTCAGAGGTTGGACCAGCTGGTACACTCTGGTAAGTTTATATGTTTTGTTTTTAAACTGTGAGTAAACTGCGCGTCAGGGATGCATTTCTGGTGTGTTTTTAGAGCTTGCAGTTTGGATGTTAATGAATTAAAAGAAACCTGAGAAGAAAGCAACTGCTGTAAGCTGCCGCATATTTACTGCGTTGCTTGGCCGAACCCGTATTTTGACTAGTCCCGCCTCCTGCGTGGGGATTGGCTAGTAGCCTCGTTGATGCGCTGTCGAATTGGCCGACTACGCTTTCCTTTTGCAAGAGCGTCAACTTCTGGCCAATCCTAGCATGGTGGGCGGGGTTTGTCGAAAACGTTTGTGGAATTTACCAAATAACCGACTACATATGTCAAATTAGGTCACATAATTTTTGTTTATGAATGCTCCTTATATGCATTTATTAGAGTTTTATATATATATTTATATATATATATATATATATATTTTAAAGCCATAATTCAACTAGTTGGCAAGTCATGGAGGATAGAACCGGAAAGGATGGATAAGCTTACTTGACTAGATAGCGAATAGCTAAGTTTTTTTTGTCAAAACAACACAATACTCTAGGTCAAAACAACAACTTTAGGGAAAAAAGAAGAAGAATAATTTTGTATTAAGTTAAAGTTAACACACCGAGGTCATTGTTGTCTCTGTAAGTGGGAGTGGAAACGCTGAGGTTCGTTAGGTGTGTCCTCTGTCAACAAGAAACGAGAGAGGGCCGTGTTCCAAATGACTCACTGCCCCTACGCACTGCGCGCTACAAAAAATGTGTAATAACTGCGGTCTACACCCTACTGAGTTAACGATGTGTCCGTTTGGGATGGGTCCGCGTCTTTACGACGGCTCACATCGCCTGAGGGATTTCCAAAAAAAAAAAAAGCCGTGATGATTCATCTTGAGTGTAGTTAAGTGAGGAAACGGGACTTAAACAGATGTTTTACTTAATGTATTTCTGTATTAATAATAATAATAATAATAATAATAATAATAATAATAATAATTATTATTATTATTATTATTATTATTATTATTATTAATAACTTTATGCCTGAATGTATTCACGTGCCCTGAAACATAAAATGAATAAAACCGGAAGTGAGTTCCAGGTTTCATGTAACACTACCACCACACCTAAAAGAAAGAAAAGAAATATAAGGGCTCTGCTTTTTCTTTAACTAAATAAAAAAAAGAAAGCAGAATAATGAATAAACTGTGAAGTGGTAGCACAAGCCGAGAAGTATTCAAAAAGATTCCTCTATAAGTGCATATAAATGAAGAAGGAACACAGGAAACACGGCCGGCGTTTTCTCCGGTCGTCATGGTTACAGCGCAGCGTTGTTGCCCTGTATGAGGAAATGATCAGGAAAAAAATGGAATTTTCCACGGCATTTGTTGCAGCAAACTACACATGGACGATAATAAATGGACTGTTGTGTTCACAGCTTTTTTTTCCTTCTTCACCGAGCTGAAGTGACTCGACGCCGAAGATGTTTCTTAGGAAGCTGCTTGGTGGGATCGTCGAAGTGGTCAGGTGAGTGTCTGTGCATGTGTGCGCGTATTTAAAACTTGTTGTACAACCACATTTTTTTTTTTTACATAATAATGTGTGGACAAAATGAACGATTCACTCCCCGAGACGACTCGATGTTCTCGAGTCATGGGAAAGATTCGTTCAAAATGAACGAATCGTTCGTGAACGACACATCACTAGTATGAAAGGTTTTTGGCACGAGCCATGCTAAATATAATTCCGTGGGACTGTAGACATATGAAGTGTTTTATTCGTGTTTTTCCAGCACATCTGAGGTAAATGTTGACGTTTTTCATTTTTTCTGTTTCCTTTCCGCCGTCATTGTGTCTTCACGTCGTCCGAATAAACAACTTTTTTGTACGTCTCTGAGCTAGCTGAAAATATTCTTAGCCTACTTTGTAACCATGTTCCTCGGTTGCTTGTTAACATTTTTACAGTTTTACCACCTGCCTAATATTGTGTTGGTCCCCCTTTTGCTCACCCGTCCTGCACTGTGTATTCTGACCCCTTTCTATCAGAACCAGCATTAACTTCTTCAGCAGTTTGAGTAACAGTAGCTCGTCTGTTGGATCGGATCACACGGGCCAGCCTTCTCTCCCCACGTGCATCAATGAGCCTCGACCGCCCATGACCCTGTCTCCGGTTCATCACTGTTCCTTCCTTGGACCACTTTTGATAGATACTGACCACTGCAGACCGGGAACACCCCACAAGAGCTGCAGTTTTGGAGATGCTCTGATCCAGTGGTCTAGCCATCACAATTTGGCCCTTCGTCAAACTCAAAGCTCAAATCCTTACACTTGTCCATTTTTCCTGCTTCTAACATCAACTTTGAGGACAAAATGTTCACCTGCTGCTTAATATATCCCACCCACTAACAGGTGCCATGATACCTGTGTCACGTCACCTCACACTGGTCATAATGTTATGTCTGATCGGTGTATGTCAAGGAAAAAGCTCCTTCACGTTCCTCCATATATAAAAGCAGTGTTTAATGCTAATGCCACGCTTTTCTGTTTCCACAGCAACATCGATCCCGGCCAGTTCGGGCCCTCCGAACCTGTGAGTGACCGTTGATTCCTCATCACATCACATGCAGATAAATAATGTCAACTTTTTTACATGTCTGGAAGTTTCAGTAATGATCTAAAATATGTTTTCGTGTTAATGTTTGCGCTTGTCAAAAAATATTAGGTTATTAGCATAGCGCCGAGAATGCTAGCTGGCTAATCGGTATTATTACTGTCTTGCTATAATCAGTTGCAACCTTGACTTTAAGTAAATACTTATGCAGTTGTGCACAAGCACTCAAATCTAATTGGCTTTAATGCCTAGCGCACTCTTGGCTAGCTTTAAACGATTGGATGCTGAGGAGGTTTCTTTGTTTGTTTTTTTGTTTTTAGAAAGCATAAAATGGAAATTTTCAGTAGTGAAACAAGAGGGTGTGGAAACAGTAAACATGAGCATGTGGTTAGCTTTAGATTTTTTACATTGGGGACTAAAGTACTAAAGCGCCGCCACATCGCTCTCTTTAGTGAGGGCTGAAGAGAGATGCTGTGTGTACTCTCAACACAAACCTGGACACAGCTGAGGACTTTTTCTTCACAAATTAAAGGTCTTTTCTGTGAATTCGTCATCAGCCTTTGTAAAAAGGTCTGAATGACTGATTTTTTTTTTTTTGGTGTGGGAGGGGCATGCCCTTCAGACAGACGTTGGCTCGTAATAGCTTCAGGGTGTGATGTTTAATATGCAAATCATTGGGGTGGATGTTTTTCTTTCGTTACTCCGGCGTCGTCCTGTATAGCCGGTTTTTCAGCTTGTACGTGTAATCCAGCCGACGCCCGGCGTTCTATTCGTGTCGGCTGTTGCAGAACTGGATTTTTACAATAGAAGCTTTAGATGTCCAGAATTCAATTACAGGATGAGTTTCCTCATGCAGGCGTGTCCAGGAAAACCGCTGCAGCTGGACTGGGTTTCACCTGAAACTAACGCGCAGTGCTGCAGAGCCGAGCCGTGGTTCTCGAGCCGCGAGACAGGAATCTCCTCTGATATATGATCTGTGAGGAATAACACACTCGGGGTCATGTTGTTAAATAATAATAGCTTTATTATCAGAGTTTATTACATCACAAAAGCATGTAAATAAGTGTTTTATTGCTCTTACACCACAGCAACCCGCCATGAAATGCAATAGAATTTCCATTAAGGAATGCCACTTTTTTTTTTATCCGTTTACAGTTACTTCCCAGTCATTCCCTCACCAGGCGCTGGTGGAAACCTTTCACTATGTCAGCAACCAAAAAAATACTGAAATCGGTGTGTTAAAGAAAATTAAACAACATTTTGTTAATTTTATGTTGACTGTGTTTGTGTGTAGCCTCCTCCTCGCAGACCGTTGGCGTATGTCCAGGCTAATGAGACAGATGAGGAGCGAAAGTTCCGTGGTGTGTTTCAACAACTCGCCGGCGACGTGAGTCTAACTCTCTCTATCTCTCTCACACACACTCAATCTCACTAGAGTCTGAAGGTGTGTGTTGCTGTTACAGGACATGGAAGTGAGTCCCCATGAGCTGATGAACATCCTCAACAAGATCATCGGCAAACGTTAGTATCAACCTTAATTATTGTGATATTCAAGCTTTTTACACGCCACAGTCGAGCGGTCATTCATATCACCTGGAAGCTCCAAACCCACAGTGAGACCGGTTACAGCTGGGTCATGTGACCTTTAGGAAAGGGATTGATATTCGAATGTTAAATATTCATTTATAGATTTATGCTAGAATGCTGTGTGAATGCTGTATTACAGTTTAATGAGAGAAAGAAAGTATTAGGGAATAATGTGTGTGTGTCCAGGTGGTGACTTGAAGACCGATGGCTTCTCTATTGAGTCCTGCAGGAGTATGGTGGCTGTCATGGATGTATCCTGCTCTATACACACATACGCACACACACACTTCCTGTATATTAGCACCAGACACTTGTGTGATTGTTAGTCTTCCCATATTGCTGTGTACTGGTCCTTAATGATGTCGTGCAGAGCGACAGCACGGGCAAACTGGGCTTCGAAGAGTTCAAGTACCTCTGGAACAACATCAAGAAGTGGCAGGTAGGTTCCAGTTTGTAAACGTGTGTGTGAGAGACAGTGACGGTTTGTGTTACTGTTTCCATATACAGGATGCTCCATTTTTCTGATTTTCTGGCGAGTGTGTGACAGGATTGTAGTGAATGTGTTTTTTTTCCTCTCTAGGCCATCTATAAGCAGTTTGATACCGATCAGTCCGGCACGATCGAAGCTAGCGAGCTGCCACGCGCATTCCAAGCTGCAGGTGAGGCTCCAGTCATTTGACCGCTTCATTCAGGCTCCAGGCTGCGTTTTCATCTGATGATTCATTATAATGGACTGTACAGATCCACTTTTAACCTAATACTTCATCTGTATTGATCCTGAAAGCATCATGATGTGTGTGTGTGTGTGTGTGTGTGTGTGTGTGTGTGTGTGTGTGTGCGCGTGTGCAGGCTTCCCCCTGAACGACCAGCTCTTCAAGATGATGGTCCGCAGGTACAGCGACGGGAACGACAACATGGACTTCGATAACTACATCGGCTGCCTGGTCCGTCTGGACGCCATGTGCCGTGAGTGTATTCTCACTTCAGCTAAGAAAGAGGATCAGGGTGATGTGCAGAAACCATCTGTGCTTATTAACGAGTTCCGAAACCTCTTTTTTTAACTTAATGTGAAAGTTTATGCCTCAAGAAAAGCAATAACATGTATTGGATATAAATGAAAATTCAGATTGTTAGTTATACAGATTTAGTATTAAAGTTTTTAAGACATCTGGATGTTTAGAAAAATTGGTGACTGATCCACACTGGTGTCCATTTCTGGGGCCACTCAGTAAATCTCCATCACTTATTAAAACACGCCTCTGATGCTGATTTTGCAAATTATTTGGTGAAGTAACATCCAAAACATTCTTTACTGCTTTAAACTTCTCAGACCTGCATTGTTCCTCATGCAAATACACTATATTGCCAAAGGTTTACATGCACATGAATGTAATATGGAGTTGTCCCGCCCTTTGCAGCTAGAACAGCTTCAACTCTTCTGGCAAGGCTTTCCACAAGGTTTAGGAGTGTGTTTATGGGAATTTTTGACCGTTCCTCTAGAACTGCATTTATGAGGTCAGGCACTGATTTTGGAGGAGAAAGTCTGGCTCACAGCCTCCTCTCTAATTCATCCCAAACGTGTTCTATTGGGTTGAGGCCAGTCAAGTTCCTCCACACCAAACTGGACCTTGGTCCTTGGTTTGGTCACTGGTGTGCAGTCATGTTGGAACAGGAAGGGGTCATGGGGTTGGATCATTGTGTGCTGTGTATCGATTATGTCTGTCCATCTTCATTGTAACAGGTGCCTTTAAGACACTGGACAAAGACAACAGCGGCACCATTAAAGTCAACATCAAAGAGGTGAGTTTTATTTTAATAATTGTTCATGTGAAATGAATTCATATCTGAGTGAAAAACATGTAATATTGCAGTACACACACACACACACACACACACACACATAAAACAAGCTTAAAAATGAAAAAATACAAGCGTGTGATTTCTTTAAGCGGAACGTTCCTGATCACTGTTATTTGGGATTCAGCAACGAACTTTCCAGAATCACTTTCACTTCACTACCTCAGGAGGCGGCTCCAGTTCTGACTGCATTTCCATTTCCAGTTTGCATTCCATCATTTACATGTCAGTTGACACACACTGGTGCGTCTTAGATCCTTGTCTTGCATCCTTACGCAGCTAATGAACATTTTAGATTTGGTTTTGTGAGCTTCACGTTTTCACGTCACTCTCTGAGACTGGACCTGAGCCTCAGCCGGCACAGAGACTGGACCTGAGCCTCAGCCGGCACTGATTCTGGTGTGTTGTACTGATGGAGAATGAGAGGCTTGATACTGAGTAACATATTCGTTCTTTTCCTCCACAGTGGCTGCAGCTGACCATGTACTCATGAGCAACTCACCGTGCCTGGATCTCTAACAACGCTCTATGTTCACCTTGTTCACCACGACACTAACCAAAGCAAAAATTAAACATGGCCCTAGGTTGCTTTGAAGCTCTGTTTTTAATCATTTTTTTCTGCCTTATTGATGCCCTTTGTTAGCTAGAGTCTAGAGTTTTTATATGAAGAATTAAGCTTAACAGAGATTTTAACATGGTGATCGCCCGACAGTGTGGTTTATTAATCTGTACAGCATGAATACAATTTGCCATCATGAAGAAAAAGGCCAAAGGGGGGTGTCAGTGTACCCGTGGGAAGTTTAACGCACACAGATTTTATAGGAAATAAAGTATATGCAAATGAATAAAGAATGTTTGTGATGATTTCCTGATGCCACATCCTGTTGCCGATGAAACACAGAGGTGCTCTTTGATAACGTCTGCACTTACAGCTAGACGCTAGCTAGCTGATCACAAGTCAGGTTTCTCTCCTTTGAGCTGAAAGAAGAAATCAAAACCATGTGACGCTTTTATGAACATCCTCACAGCTGGATATACAGCAACTTCTGCATCTCATGTTTTTTGTTTCTTTTTTTTAAACAAATCAGGTACCGTTGAAAAGCTCAATACTCTATATTTCAAGTTACGATATTTCTTCAGGTTTTATTTGTTTGAATAAAACAGCCTCCAATCCGAAATTCTGTTCTGTTCTTTCACACAGCCAGTCTATTGAATAAGCCACACCCCCTTTTTCCCCATTTCCCCTGCTCATATAGTACACGAATCACCGTCAGAATTAACTACATAAAAATGAGTGTTGTTTTTTACCTTCAAATATAATGAGATGGGGGGGCAGCACAGTGGCCTACTGGTTTTCACTGTTGCCTCACAGCAAGGTCCTGGGTTTGAATCCCTGGTTTAAACAGGCAAGGGCCTTTCTGTGTGGAGTTTGCATGTTCTCCCCGTGCCTGCGTGAGTTTACTCCGGGTACTCCGGTTTCCTCCCACAGTTGATTGGTAATTCGTAATTGGTAATTGGTGTGGTTGTCTGTCTATATACTGTATGTGCAGCCCTGTGATGGACTGCCGACCTGTCTACCCCTGCTTTTCGCCCGATGTGTGCTGGAATAGGCTCCAGCAGATCCCCGTGACCTTGATTAGGAATAAAGCGGGTATAGAAAATGGATGGATATATTGAGATGTCTGGGAAAGGGGAGGGGAAAAAATATTCCTCACAGTGTGATCGATTTTCGATTATTTCACACCTGGGTATTTCTCCTGTATTTTTACCTGACAGTGCATTTGTAATTTTAACACTCTACCAAACAAACACTCAAACACTTTTATCTACACTTTTTTTAAAATAAGAAATGACCCCCCCCCATGCCAGATCAGATACATCTGTGCTACAGTGTGTTATTTAAGGAGACATTTTGAAATAGGAAACCATCAAGCCATGCAAAGAGGAGTGAATTATTTGAGTTATGCTTTAAGACTGTTAAATTCTCAGGTGTAGTGATGAGTTTTTTCTGCTTACCTGTAGCTACAGCAGGGCAGGCAGTGTGAGGTTAGGTGCTCAACAGCGCCACTTCTCGCCCGTTGTGGCCGAAATGAGGAAGTGCATGCGGAGGGAGGAGGAGGGGGAGGAGACTGAGTTTGCGCGGCGCTGCTGCTGCTTCTCCTTCTGCTCCCGTACGAACTTTCATTATTTCTGGACGCGGAAACATTTCGAGGTAATCCTTGCACCGCCCGATATGCGCGCGCGTGTGTGTTAATTGTGTGCGAAAAATAAAACACAGTTTCGCGGACTAGCCACCAAAGTGTCCGGGGGAGTGAATTTAAACAGCACCGGGTTCCGTGTAGCTGCACTGTAAAGCTAGCTATTGTTCAAATTCAACGCGCCTTCCTCTGCAGAATGTTTCCATAAACAAATACATGGATAAATAACGATGAGAAAATGAGAATTCCGACACGGGAGTGATTATTAGGCTGGAGATGTTTTAAAGAGCTTGTCTAGCTAGCTGGATTATTATTATTTTTTTGGCTAGCTAAGCATGATGGCGCTGCAGCTTCACTTTCTTTATTAAAAAAAAAAAAAAAAAAAACTACTTCCGGCATGGAGACGGCGGTTTGTTTCCATAGTTACAAGTCGCGCGCGCGGCCCTGAAATGAATGTTAGACACTAAAACCCTGTCAAATATGTGTGCAAGGAACTACTCCGTGTTTGTCAACAAGTCTTTATGAAGTTATGAACCAAAGTCTAGCTTGATATTCTACCAAAAAAAAAACCGAGTTATTTCCTCGCACTTTTGCTGAAATGTCTGTCGCGCTAATTATACGTCACTCACTTAACGTAACTCTAACCAGGTTCATATAATCCACTGAATTCGAGCAAGGCTGTAAATCACACGTATTAAATAAATATGTGAACCTGTAGAGTACACAGTGTTGATAAATCAGTGTTTGACGGTGAGGTGTAAAGGTGTTCGCACATCTTCAGGACACAAGACATTCTTTCCTTGCTTCTTAGGGTCAGAGGTCAGGGTCAGTCCTGATACCTCACCCCAGGAGAGGAGACTGGGTAACAGTGGCAGTTTGGCCGTTTAATCCCAGACCTTCCGATCCATTACTGAGAGGTTTAACGAATCAGCCACCACTCAGATTTGGAGTTCTGTATTTTTCAGCGGTTCTTCTCAGGTGTTCTGCCTCCAGGCATCTCTTTAACTGTACAAAACATTCCCATTTAAATGTAAACAGTAATGTTTTCGTCTGCTTAGAGCTATTGAGCTATTTCTTCCTGGACTTTCCACCTAAAGAACACGTTACGTTCAAGATGAGATTATATTCCAGGTGACCTTTTCAGGACAAACAGGAGAACAACTTAATAATCTACATATTAGCTGATAGATATAGAGAGTCACTGATTAATCAGATCGTTTGAGATGTTTATCACTGATTACAGTTGAGATATTAGGTGTGGAGGGGGGGGGAATGGATGGAATTTACTTCTTTTTCTTTTTATCTCCATTCCTCAGTGTGATGTGAACATTCCTGTACTCGATGTCCAGCATGTGCTTTTATAGCATCCTCTAGCCTCCTTTGTGTGTGTGTGTGTGTTATAGCGTTCTCTTTTCACCCAAAAGCTGAGAGGGATGCAGACTTTAGCATTGTATTATAACGTAAAATCCTTGTTGTATGTTTACAGTAAATCTAAAGTGATTTAAAGGTTTAAATCCAGCCAAAAGGCTTTGATTCATCCTCCGTCTTTAAACGAGCTACAAAACAATGTGTTTATTTCTTTGTTGGAACACAGTAACATCTCCTCACTCATGTTATTATGGTAAGAAGCTATTTACAGTGCAATTATAACGTAAAAAAGCCTCCTAATTGCATTGACGTCCAGGTTTACAGCGTGACTCGGCAAGTTTCAGAAATGATCCTGGAGGTAATGTAGTTGCATTATGAGGATGTTTTATTAACGAAGCTCTCGCGTTAATGCTTCGATCCATGTTCTTTATTTGCACAAGAAGCCGACCGGGAGGAGAGAGAGAGAGGTCAGAATGTCGTCATCGACGTCGTCTTCGCTGCCCCTCGGCCAGGACGGCGCGGTGCGCTACAAGAAGCGCAAGGCCAACTTCACGTTCAGCGAAGTTCACATCCTGCTGGACGAAGTGCGCAAAAACCGTCACATCGTCGTGGGTGAGTGCGAGAGGTGAAGGAAAACGAGTGATACACTGCTGTGGTGGAGGAGGTGGTGGTGGTTGTGGTGGTGATAGTGATGATGGTGGTATTTTTTATGGTGGTGATAGTGATGTTGATGATGGTGGTGATGGTTGTGATGATAGTGGTAGTGTTGTTTATGGTGGTGGTGGTGATAGTGATGATGATGGTGGTATTTTTTATGGTGGTGGTGAGAGTGATGATGATGATGGTGGTGATGGTGGTGGTAGTGTTTATGGTGATGATGGTGGTGGTAGTGTTTATGGTGATGATGGTGGTGATAGTGATGATGATGATGATGGTGGTGGTAGTGTTGTTTATGGTGGTGATGGTGGTGATAGTAATGATGGTGGTGGTGGTGATGGTGGTTATGATGGTGGTAGTGTTGTTTATGGTGATGATGGTGGTATTTTTTATGGTGGTGGTGGTCATAGTGATGATGATGGTGGTATTTTTTATGGTGGTGATAGTGATGTTGATGATGGTGGTGATGGTTGTGATGATAGTGGTAGTGTTGTTTATGGTGGTGGTGGTGATAGTGATGATGATGGTGGTATTTTTTATGGTGGTGGTGAGAGTGATGATGATGATGGTGGTGATGGTGGTGGTAGTGTTTATGGTGATGATGGTGGTGATAGTGATGATGATGATGATGGTGGTGGTAGTGTTGTTTATGGTGGTGATGGTGGTGATAGTAATGATGGTGGTGGTGGTGATGGTGGTTATGATGGTGGTAGTGTTGTTTATGGTGATGATGGTGGTATTTTTTATGGTGGTGGTGGTCATAGTGATGATGATGGTGGTATTTTTTATGGTGGTGGTGGTCATAGTGATGATGGTGGTATTTTTTATGGTGGAGGTGGTCATAGTGATGATGATGGTGGTATTTTTTATGGTGGTGGTGGTGATAGTGATTATGATGATGGTGGTGGTGGTGATAGTGATGATGGTGGTGGTGATAGTAATGATGGTGGTGGTGTTTATGGTGGTGGTGGTGATAGTGATGATGATGGTGGTGGTGATAGTGATGGTGGTGGTGGTGATAGTGATGGTGGTGGTGTTTATGGTGGTGGTGGTGATAGTGATGATGGTGGTGGTGGTGATAGTGATGATGATGATGGTGGTGTTTATGGTGGTGGTGGTGATAGTGATGGTGGTGGTGGTGTTTATGGTGGTGGTGGTGATGGTGGTTATGATGGTGGTAGTGTTGTTTATGGTGATGATGGTGGTATTTTTTATGGTGGTGGTGGTCATAGTGATGATGATGGTGGTGGTGATAGTGATGGTGGTGGTGATAGTGATGGTGGTGTTTATGGTGGTGGTGGTGATAGTGATGATGATGGTGGTGGTGTTTATGGTGGTGGTGGTGATAGTGATGATGGTGGTGGTGTTTGTGGTGGTGATAGTGTTGATGATGGTGGTGGTGTTTATGGTGGTGGTGGTGATAGTGATGATGGTGGTGGTGTTTATGGTGGTGGTGGTGATAGTGATGATGGTGGTAGTGGTGATAATGGTGGTGGTGGTGATAGTGATGGTGGTGGTGGTGTTTATGGTGGTGATAGTGATGATGATGGTGGTGATAGTGATGATGGTGGGGGTGGTGGTGATAGTGATGATGGTGGTGGTGTTTATGGTGGTGGTGATAGTGATGATGGTGGTGGTGGTGGTGGTGATAGTGATGATGGTGGGGGTGGTGGTGATAGTGATGATGGTGGTGGTGTTTATGGTGGTGGTGATAGTGATGATGGTGGTGGTGTTTATGGTGGTGGTGATAGTAATGATGATGGTGGTGGTGATAGTAATGATGATGGTGGTGGTGATAGTAATGATGATGGTGGTGGTGTTTATGGTGGTGGTGGTGATAGTGATGATGGTGGTGGTGGTGATAGTGATGATGGTGGTGGTGGTGTTTATGGTGGTGATAGTGATGATGATGGTGGTGGTGATAGTGATGATGGTGGTGGTGTTTATGGTGGTGGTGGTGATAGTGATGGTGGTGGTGGTGATAGTGATGATGTGGTGGTGGTGGTGGTGTTTATGGTGGTGGTGGTGATAGTGATGGTGGTGGTGTTTATGGTGGTGGTGGTGATAGTGATGATGGTGGTGATAGTAATGATGATTGTGGTGTTTATGGTGGTGGTGGTGATAGTGATGATGGTGGTGGTGTTTATGGTGGTGGTGGTGATAGTGATGATGGTGGTTGTGGTGTTTATGGTGGTGATAGTGATGGTGGTGGTGGTGATAGTGATGATGGTGGGGGTGGTGGTGATAGTGATGATGGTGGTGGTGTTTATGGTGGTGATGGTGATGATGGTGGTGGTGATAGTGATGGTGGTGGTGGTGTTTATGGTGGTGGTGGTGATAGCGATGATGGTGGTGGTGTTTATGGTGGTGGTGGTGATAGTGATGATGGTGGTGGTGTTTATAGTGATGGTGGTGGTGGTGATAGTGATGATGGTGGTTGTGGTGTTTATGGTGGTGATAGTGATGGTGGTGGTGGTGATAGTGATGATGGTGGGGGTGGTGGTGATAGTGATGATGGTGGTGGTGTTTATGGTGGTGGTGGTGATGGTGATGATGGTGGTGGTGATAGTGATGGTGGTGGTGGTGTTTATGGTGGTGGTGGTGGTGATAGCGATGATGGTGGTGGTGTTTATGGTGGTGGTGGTGATAGTGATGATGGTGGTGGTGTTTATAGTGATGGTGGTGGTGGTGATAGTGATGATGGTGGTGGTGTTTATAGTGATGGTGGTGGTGGTGATAGTGATGATGGTGGTGGTGTTTATAGTGATGGTGGTGGTGGTGATAGTGATGATGGTGGTGGTGTTTATGGTGGTGGTGGTGATAGTGATGATGGTGGTGGTGTTTATGGTGGTGATAGTGATGGTGGTGGTGGTGTTTATGGTGGTGATAGTGATGGTGGTGGTGGTGGTGATAGTGATGGTGGTGGTGTTTATGGTGGTGATAGTGATGATGGTGGTGTTTATGGTGGTGGTGGTGATAGTGATGGTGGTGGTGGTGGTGATAGTGATGGTGGTGGTGGTGGTGGTGTTTATGGTGGTGGTGGTGATAGTGATGGTGGTGTTTATGGTGGTGGTGGTGATAGTGATGATGGTGGTGGTGTTTATGGTGATGGTGTTTGTGGTGGTGTTTATGGTGGTGGTGGTGATAGTGATGGTGGTGGTGATAGTGATGGTGGTGGTGTTTATGGTGATGGTGGTGGTGTTTATGGTGGTGGTGGTGATAGTGATGGTGGTGGTGGTGATAGTGATGGTGGTGATGTTTATGGTGGTGATGGTGGTGGTGTTTATGGTGGTGATAGTGATGGTGGGGGTGGTGTTTATGTTGGTGGTGGTGATAGCGATGATGGTGGTGGTGTTTATGGTGGTGGTGTTTGTGGTGGTGTTTATGGTGGTGGTGGTGATAGTGATGGTGGTGGTGATAGTGATGGTGGTGGTGGTGTTTATGGTGGTGGTGTTTATGGTGATGGTGGTGGTGTTTATGGTGGTGGTGGTGATAGTGATGATGGTGGTGGTGTTTATGGTGGTGGTGGTGATAGTGATGATGGTGGTGGTGTTTATGGTGGTGGTGTTTATGGTGGTGATGGTGGTGGTGTTTATGGTGGTGGTGGTGATAGTGATGATGGTGGTGGTGTTTATGGTGGTGATGGTGGTGGTGTTTATGGTGGTGGTGGTGATAGTGATGATGGTGGTGGTGTTTATGGTGGTGGTGGTGTTTATGGTGGTGATGGTGGTGGTGTTTATGGTGGTGGTGGTGATAGTGATGATGGTGGTGTTTATGGTGGTGGTGGTGATAGTGATGGTGGTGGTGGTGGTGTTTATGGTGGTGATAGTGATGATGGTGGTGGTGTTTATGGTGGTGGTGGTGATAGTGATGATGGTGGTATTGGTGTTAGTGGTGTTGTTGTTGGTATTGGTGTTAGTGGTGTTTCACTCACAATTCTGTTATAATTGTTATAATTGTATAATTGTATAATTGTTATACAGCTTTAAACACCAAACCTGCAGCTCACCAAGTCACGTGTCTGACACGTGTAAAATACTCAATATGAGGTACAAAAGCTCATTAAATGTAAATATACTTTAATGCTGTATTTCTGCTCATCACTGTAAAGGATGATGAGCAATCCCTTATTTCTGTTCAGACACGGAGAAGGAGAAAAAGATTAAACAGAAAAATATCAGTAAGCAGTAAGTCAGTAACATATTGGACCAGTAGGAGGGGATGACAGCATTTTATCCTGGTCATTTATACAGCAATCCAATTAATGGACTGAGCAGAACACTGGAGCTTTTATTTGTTTATTTGTTGAGTGAACTAGCTAATAAAATGATGGTCTGTCCAGTCTGCAGATGCTAATATAAACCCTGTGTGTGTGTGTGTGTGTAGGTAAGTTCAATTCTGGCATTCCCAGTGATGTGAAGAGGAGAAAGTGGACTGAGATCACGCAGCGCATTAACGAGATCGGCGAGTGCGACCGGGAAGTCGGCGAGGTCATTAAGAAGTGGTCCGACCTCAAATGCGACACCAAGCGGAAAATCGCAGCGCTGCACTCGGGCGTGGCTCTGCCCCACTCATCAGACCTCACACAGACCGAAAACATTGTGAGCTCCATTCTGGAGCTGGACAAGAAGCCGTGGGAGGCGACGCGCTCGTCACGGGGACGCAGCAGGAGTGAGGATCAGGACACGACTGCAGGAGACGAGGACGATGATGTCGCGTTCATGGGTCCGGGATCGGTTCAGGATTCTCCCAGATCAGGAATCGAGACGAGGCCGATGCTGCCGCCACTTCCGGGAGCCGCCACCGGGGGGTTCGAGATGAAATTTGACTCCTCGATTAACACGGGTAAGAGACCGCTCTCCATTTTTCAAAATGCTAGTTGTAGTTCTTCCCTAAGGTAAAGAGTTCTTTAAGCTGTCGTGACGTTTTGCTCTTTCAGACGCAGACTCTCGCGCGATGGACTCGGATGATGACCACCACGACATTATCCCTTCGTCTGTGAATAACTCGTATACAGAGGACGAGGGAAACCTCAGCAGTGTCCCGCACGTGTCCTCGTCCTCCACCGGTCACGCTCAGGCGGGGACGGAGTCCGAGAGCACACGTGAGCAGTTAGCACAAAGTGCTAGCCTGAGTGTGCAGGAGCAGCATGTGACGAACGCACTGCTGTGCACGGTGTCGCGCTCGCTGGAGCTCCTGGCTGAGTCGGTGCAGCAGCTGGCGGAGACGCAGCAGGAGTTTGCCCGCGAGTCACTCAGGCTGCAGAGAGAGACGGTGCAGGTGCTGCGAGAGTTTGCCTCCGGGGCGCTAACACTTCTGCACGAGAGGGTCAACGGCAAACCGCCGCTCATTTAAACGACCCGGAAGTTTGCACAGAATCACTGCCAAAAACTTTACCGCAGCATGAAGACTGCGCCCTCGCAAATCACACTAACGTTTTATCACTATATTATACATCCAAGAGGAAGTTCTCCACAGTCTTCTCGCACTGATCAGCAGGACGATGGGACTGACCGCTAAAACACAACACGGTGTCCTTCTGAGCGAGACTGATTTTATTCTCAGGAGAACGCTACTTGGGCAGCCTCCTTCTGAAAACACGGCAGCGTTAACGATCACGCACTGAAGCGCTCGTCATGACGACGACGATGGTGCTGATCAGTGTTAAATATCATGACGTAATCACTCATCAGCAGGGAAGACACACCGTCTCCGTGTTCTGACGATGATCTGAGATTCGTAGTTCTCTAAAATAACTGCTCCCACATCACTTATTAGCGTATTCGACACCGAAAGCTGCGTTACTGTCCATGACTGATCTCCGTGAGAAAATTCCACACGCTGTTGCCTGGGACTTTGTGTATGACAGTGTTTTAAACATTCATAGAAAGAGTGCTGTAATGGACTTATTTTTTGTTTTTTTTATATATATATATATAGATATATATGTATGTATGTCTGTGGATATGGGTAAAATAATAAATAACCTGGCTGTCAGGTGTCACTTTTATGGCGTTGCTCTTATTCAAGATACGCCTTTTAAAGTGCTGGACTGAGGTAACAGATGACCGCTACAGTTGCTAATCAGTGATGGGTGGGGCTTAGATTTCACACTCAAGGAAAACCGATTAAAATGATTTCATAGTCATGTCATTATTTTCCGATATAATCATCACACTGCTAAAACATGATTCCTGCCATGTTTTTTATACTGTCTTTTTGGTAACTCTCGCCTGGTGAACGTAATTATGGCTTAGCGCTCGTGCGCTAGTCCTGCTTTTGTGAGCTGCTTACGAAAATGGAAAAACAAAATTCGAATGTTTGTATTATTCCCTTGATAATCATGCCTCCTGTCTATGATGGGAATTTTGTTTTTCCTTTTCTTTTTTACTGTAATGGAAACGTATTTAAGAGGTTTGAGGTTCTTCTGTCCAAAAAACAATGAAAAGGTATTATTCTTCTGGATGCCATATATCATGTAAAATTGTCTAAAAGAAGTGAAATAAAGTCTTTGCTGCTCTTTTTTTTTTTTTTGAAGAATCTTGTGGTAAATTATAGACGTTTCTTGTATAACAGGGAACATTCTGGATTGATCTGGAGCAGCAGACAAAATGGCGGCTTCCTTTAAAGTTAGCTTCGCGCATTGATGCTATGCTTATTGCATAGTGTTTATATTTTTTTGCTGTGAATTTCTTATTCCGATTTACTCAAAAGGTGTGGATTTATTTTTATTTTTATTTTTTTTTGTAAAGCAGCCTGACCATATTTTCAGCTGCACGTTTATATTAATTAATGATTCTACATGAAAGCACTCTGGCTAACGCAATATCGTTTCCATAGAAACAGTTGGACTTAAGGAGGAAATGTGAATGAAGACGCAGCCGCCACCAGAGGACAGCAGAGGCGTGCTGCTTAAATACCACATTCATTTACAATAGCTTTGTGTCTGAGTGTGTGTGTGTGTGTGTGTGTGTGAGAGACAGAGCATGTGGTGGCAGGCAGACAGAGGTCAGAAAACATAATGAGATCAATGGGGCAGACCACAAGAGTAATGTGTGTGTGTGTGTGTGTGTGTGTCCTAATACAGAACAGCAATGCAGTGCCTTGTAGGTGTGTGTGTGGGGGGGTTGAGGCTGTGTGTAGCTGTGTAGCTGTGTGTGTGTCCTAATACAGAACAGCAATGCAGTGCCTTGTAGGTGTGTGTGTGTGTCCTGATGCATAACAGCAGTACAGTGGCTTCAGTATGCGTTTTTGTGACATTGTGTGTGTGTGTGTGTGTGAGACAGAGCATGTGGTGGCAGGCAGACAGAGGTCAAAAAACATAATGAGATGAATGAGGCAGCCTCACAAGAGTAATATTGGTGAGTGTGTGTGTGTGTGGCTGTGTGTGTGTTCTAATAGCAGTACAGTGTGTTCAGTATGCATTTTTGTGTTATTGTGTGTGTGTGTGTGTGTGTTTTTGTGTGTTACAGCAGCTGTCTCGAGGTTTCCAGAGCTCGGCTCCTGCATTGTGTCTGCGTGTCTGTAATCTATGCACCATTTATCACACACACACACACACACTGCTGTCATAACTCAGCTATGTTCCACTGGAGGTCAGTAATATCTATTAAACACGAGCAGAGCAGCTGCTTGAAGGAGCTCGGCTTCAGAAAGACCCAGAGATTATAAAAATACTTGGATTCTCTCCTTACACACGGATGCTTTAAACATGTTACGTCATCACACACACACACACACACACACACGTGTGCTGGATCACACTCACCTTCAGCTGCTCAAGTGGCTTTCTTCTCATTCATCCCTCAGACTTACAAACCTATATCATAAACCTTAAATGAGCTGTTTATCTGATACACTACACTATTGTACAGTTTGTTTTTATGAAATTTTATTATAAAATTTTTAAAATTAAAACAATTCCTTCAAAAATACTTTTAAATATTACAATATATCTGATTGTCCTCCATAAAACTCATTTATTCTACTCCACTTCTTTTCTTCTTATTTTTTTTAATATTAGCTTTTTCATTCTTACTGAAAATGTATTTATTTATTTTTATTTATCTTTTTTTTAATTATAGATCTTTATTTTCAGAAAGTAACACCAACAACACAGAAGTAAAAGCTTAATAAAATTAAATAGAAGTAAATAGAAGTAAAAGTTTAATAAACATTTTGAGCCAAAGACTAAACAATTAACCTAAAGTACCATTAAAAATTAAACAAACATGATAAATAAATAAAAAATAATTAACTGAACATGATAAATAAAATAAAAAAAAAAAATACATTAACATGATCAATAAATAAAAAAAACAAACAAACATGATAAATAAAAATAATTTAAGTGAACATGATAAATAATTAAAAAGATTAAATGAACATGATAAATAAATAACAATTAAATGAACATATCTAAAATAAAAAAAGTTTAATAAACTGAAGTAAACAAAAAAATGTAATTGCTTCTATTTCATTTACAATAGAAGGTAATTTTTAATTGTTTGGGCAAAAAACACCATTTTTACACCTTTACTGCAAAAGGAGGAAGTGAGGACTTTAAACTTCTTTGTGAGGTGTGTAATCTGTTCATTGCTGAGTTGTTTGTGTGTGTGTGTGTGTGTGTTTGACATCCACGTCTGTTCAGTGCCAACTGTCACCTGCCAGAGTGACAAAAGAGCGAAGGATTAAGGAGGAGAAAAGCGAGGGATGGCGTTATCGATCGTTCTCCTCGCTGGACCACTCGCTCCGCTGTGTGTCTCCCCTGACCTCCTGACCTCCTCCTTTCTCCTGCTCTGTCCTCCCCCGCCGTGTGCCTCGTTCACTCTTTCATCTCACATCTGTCGCTCCGGAGGAGTGCAGCATCAGCCTGGGGGCCCGGTCCCCGTCTCCTGCACTGCACCTACACGCCCCCTCAGCCGGCCCCTTCTTCTCTTCTCTTCTCTTCTCTTCTCTTCTCTTCTCTTCTCTTCTCTTCTCTTCTCTTCTCTTCTCTTCTCTTCTCTTCTTTCCTTTTCTCTTCTTTTCTTTTCTCTTCTCTTCTTTTTTCTTTTCCTTTCCACTCCTCTCCTCTCCTCTGAACTTTTTTTCTTTTCTTTTCTTTTCTTTTCTTTTCCTCTCCTCTCCTCTCCTCTCCTCTCCTCTCCTCTCCTCTCCTCTCCTCTCCTCTCCTCTTCTGTTCTGTTCTCTCTTCTCTTGTTCTCTTCTATCTTCTTTTTTTCTCTTCTCTTCTCTCTTCTTCTCTTCTCTTCTCTTGAAGAAAAGAAATGAAGAAAAGCTCTGAAACAAGAACCCTTGTAAACAAAGTGCATGCGTGCATACACACACACACACACACACACACACACACATACACACAGATAACATGTCTAGTATAAACACACTGAGATAAAGCCAGATAAATCACAGCATATATTTATCCCTCATGTCTCAGCCCACACACTCATCATGTAGCTACTGGATTTCTTCGATGTTTAGCTGATTAAAGAGTTCTCTTCTTCGTCTGGAATAAACTTCTTTATGACTTTTACGACAGCGGAGGATTTCTCCTGGGAAAGAGAACCGCTTTAGAAACTCAGACACTTTATGGATCCTTTTGTCCCTCTGATAGAGCACTGTTAAAGCAGATGCTTCTGTTCGTTATTAAAGAATGAAATCAAGTGTGTGTGACCATGTGCAGGATTTCTCTCAGGAGATGTTTATCTTACTTTTAAACTTGAGAGAGAGAGAAAGAGAGAGAGAGAGAGAGAGAGAGAGAGAGAGAGAAAGAGAGAGAGACAGAGAGAGAGAAAGAGAGAGAGAGAGAGAGAGAGAGAGAGAGAAAGAGAGAGAGAAAGAGAGACAGAGAGAGAGAGAGAGAGAGAGAGAGAGAGAGAGAGAGAGAGGCTGATGAGGGAATGATGTTTATTAGCTGCTTTAATGTGAGAAATTTCCAGAACATGTAAACGTTCTTCAGTAAATGTAACAGACAGTGACAGTGTTGTAGTTTTGGATTGTTATGTGTGTTTTTATTCTCTGAGGGAAGTGCTGACCTGTGGCTTTGTTACTCACACACACACACACACACACACACACACACACACACACCTGGTACTTTAAGCAGCTGCTGTGGTAAGTTCATTACACACACATACACACACAGACACACACACACATGGTCTGATGTGGCCCCTGCCCTCATCCTTAAGTGGTTTGATTATGAGGTGAGGGTCAGCATTTCCCTCGAGGGTGGCCGTCTGTGTGTGTGTGTGTGTGTGTAGAGCTCAGTCTGTTGCCCTTCATAAGGGTGCTGTAAGGACAATGCAGTTTTGATTTCTAAGCAGATCTGAATTTGTGTGTGTGTGTAAGAAAGAGATTTTGGGCTACTGTGTCAGTCACATGTCTGAGGATGTAGTGATGAACATGTGTGATGGTTTGTGTGTGTATGATAATGTGTGTGGGGATGCCATGATTGTACTGTGTGTGTGTGTGTTGAGGAAGCTGGTCTTGTGCACATCCCTGGGGCAACCAGATGGTGTGTGTGTGCACATCCATGTCCTGAGGGAGCTGATCTGCATGGAGGAAGCAGATGCCATGACGTGTGTTTTGTGTGTGTGTGTGTGTTCATGCATATGAGGATATGTAGAGGTGTCTAAAGAGCATGCATTACAATGGCTAGCTATTGTCATGCATGGTGTGATCATCCATATGTGTGTGTGTGTCTGTGTGTGTGTGTTTCTATTCGTACATGCACGGTTAAAAATCTAGACTTAAATAAAGACTTAAATACCTAGCTTTGTGTAAATGTGCATGTGTGTGTGTGTGTGTGTGTGGAGCATAGGGAGTATCTTTCCCATGCTCCTGCCACGCTTGTGTCACCCCCAAGGGGGCAGCCCCCTTCCTCCACTGTAGGTTAGAAATCAGAGTCATTATCCATCTGCTCTACACACACACACACACACACAGTAAACCTCAGCTACAATGACTCAGGAAGTAAACCAAAAATACTCCAACACACACCAGACTCATCTCTCATCTCATCTTCATCACACACTTGGGGTCATGCTGTTACAGGAAAATAACTCACACTGGAGGGTTTGTCTTGTTGCCACGCTGAAGTCGAGTATGTTTCTATAACAGTGTGGACTGGATTGTTTTATCCCTGTTATATCACAGTAATGTGCCAGTTATTACCACTTTTATTTCCTAATAGAATGACAAGATAGATAGATAGATAGATAGATAGATAGATAGATAGATAGATAGATAGATAGATAGATAGATAGATAGATAGACAGACAGACAGACAGACAGACAGACAGATAGATAGATAGATAGATAGATAGATAGATAGATAGATAGATAGATAGATAGATAGATAGATAGATAGATAGACAGACAGACAAACAAGGAGATAGATAGATAGATAGATAGATAGATAGATAGATAGATAGATAGATAGATAGATAGATAGATAGATAGATAGATAGATAGATAGATGTAAAACTGTAAATATAAGATATAAGAAATATACTAGAAGAAAAGAAAAAGAATATGAAGTATAAAAAGAATCTGAGAATATAATCTGAAATATAATATAAAATAGACTATCATTATGCAGTATATAAAAATAAAAATTGAATAAAAATAGAAGAAAAGTAGAATAGGCTGAATAGTGACAGTAAAATGTAAGGTGAGATGGGTGGATATATACTGATACACACACACATGTATATATATACAATATACACAGTTGTGTGTGTGTGTACTGAGGAGATGTAGCAGAATGCACAGAAGGAGCAGGAGCAAGGGTGGTGAGGTGTTCATGAGACACCAGTGTCCTAGAGCTGTAGTGTAGAGGTCAGTAGCTTTATGGTTGTGGGGAAACCACTGACCCTGAACCTGCTGGTTCTGGTGTGGACAGTCCTGTATTTTCGATGGAACAGTTTTTGACTAGGGTGGGAGGAGTCCTTGGTGATTTTGTGTTATCTGTTTCAAGTCACATAAACAGGTAACTTTTTCTCTCTGTTGAAATTAAGAAGAGAATAAACCCCACATCTCGTCATCTTACAGACAAACGCTTACAGTAAGATAAACGCTTACAGTAAACTCCTGTGTTACAGCTTTACTTCTGAGACTTACAAAGATGACACTGGACACTGGTCAAGTTAAATAAACTTCCTTGCGGAAAACTTCACCATGTGGATGTTGTGTTCCTGTTTAACGCCTAGACACACCGTCAGTCTGTTTCACAAGAAAATACATCAACATGCTGGAATCAAATCAAGCATTTCATAAAGACCTGGGATCTAAGAGAGAGAGAGAGAGAGAGAGAGAGAGAGAGAGAGAGAGAGAGAGAGAGATTGGGGTCTAGAGATCTGGTGCTTGGCGAGTCTCTTTGGCTAATCTCCTGTTTCTAGAGATCTCTTATAACTATTAACTCTTTATTTATTTACTTCCTGTGTTAAAGGCGGTTGAGTGATTAGTTTCCATCTTTAGCTAATGTTTTGTTTGCTCCGAACTGAAGATTTGGTTGATTTTTCTGGGTTTTGTTTGCAGTGAACGGGCTCTAAACACACTTGAATATAAAATGTATAGAAAGCATATGTGTGTGTGTGTGTGTGTGTGTGTGTGTGTGTGTGTGTGTGTGTGTGCAATCTGACATGTATTGTGATTTCGTATGAAAGAGATCTTAGAGGCACGCGTCACTTATTACAATAACAATACAGCAGAGAGGGTATGAGGGTAATAATAATCACACACACACACACACACTCTTTCTCTCTCTCTCTTTCTCTCTCTCTCTCTCTGAAATGAAAAGCATGTTCACAATCATTTAAAAAGCTTTAAGATTCAGTAGTGTTGTGTAAGATTTTTTGTTTAACATTTAATGTTTAGTTCGAAGATGTAGGTCAGTGTTACACAAACATAATGTTACACACTTTATATACATATTTAACATGAGTAATGTGAGCAGTATTTGGTGAGTTATCTTGTAAAATGTAAAACTATCATGTAAAAGTACTGATATTGTACTTGGTGGTGGTTTTATTGCTAAAGTAAATATACAGTCGGGTTTTAACCTGGGTTGCCAGATAGAATGGGTAAATCCAAAGAAGCTGTGGTTTTTAAAAATTATTTCTTTACTAATTCATCAGCTAGATTTCTCTTTAACTTTTCAGTTTTCAATATATTTCATTATTATTGGTTTTGTATTTCATAAAACGTCTATTTTATGCATATTAGTAGGTTAAATACGGTCATGTTTTTATGCAATTCTTTGTACATCACTTTTGGCACCAGATATATTCAAGTTTAACTAATAATTATAGGCGTAAGCTTTTATAAGCTTATAAATGTTCTATAAGACACATACAGATGTATTTATATACGTTGGTTGTTGTTTTTTTCGCCTTTTTGTTGCGTTTAGTGTAAAACGAACAATTATCTCAAATCTGGCAACCCGGCTAATAGGCGCAGTTATTAGTCTCGCGCGCGTGCACAGATGCTGGGGCGCGGGACAATGGCTGACGAGATCGTCACGTGACCATGCGCTGCCTATTTATCATACAGCTGTGTGCGCGTGGAGCCTGACAAAAGCGTCGTCGCGATACACACCCCGACACATCCCCCAACACACACACACACACACACACACCAGACTGCTTCTGGAAACCCAATCCACCCCGCACGCGCCGGGGTCATTATTCCCCCCAACACACTGAATAGAAAACGCGGGAGGGGGGGTGGGAGGGGGTGAATGGGCGGGGATGCTCGCGCCCCTCAACAACTGTCATTTTCTCCCCTGCTCGCCTCGCGCGCGGGGCTTCAAACAATGGCAGAGATCCAAAAAACTGCACACTAACCCATTAAACAGTAGAAATAACTAACTAACTTTAGTTAGAATAGAACTTTACAGCATTTATGATTGCTTCCGCGATGATTTTACAGTTTGCGTCACATTATAAGGACACTTTTGTGCATTTAGACTTCTGTTGTTAGCACTGGCTAATTAATCCATTCACGTTTCAACCATCTGTAGATAAAAGCTCAGGTGAAGGCTAACACAAATGTTTTTCTTCATAGTTTTCCACACACACAATAAAACATTAACTGTTACACATACAAAAAAAACAACAATTACATTTCAGCTTTTGTGACCAAAACTCTACAACTATAGAAACTAGCCTAGGGTTCAACATCGAAAAACAAAATGGAACTAAACTGTACTTTTGCTTGTTTTTTGTTCTTTTATACATTTCATGTGGTCCAAAATGTAGTTATAGTGTACATTTAAATAATATTTTATATACAAATTTTCCTTTAAAGCTTTAACGGTATACTATATGTACACTACACACTTAATGAAGATACATTCTGAAGGTATAAAAGCTAGATTTTCGATGACGCAACCCCAGCAACAAGGATAACAGTTCAGTACCATGTTTTTGTGAGAGATTTTAGAAAATTTTGTTATAGCGTACCATAGATATGCTATACTATACCACACATAGTGTACATTCTTACCTACATTCAACCTCTGATTCTTAAACATTTCTTACACTTTGTTTTATTTTAATAAATGAATCAGAGTACCCTGATTAGCTAATTTCAGCGTAGCCTATTCAGCTAAAGTGGTGTAATCTACTTGTCCATTATATAAAGAAGCTGGATCACGTGACTCGCTATTCTGTTGCTCCAAGCTGCTGTGAAGGAAACCTCTGAAGATGAATTGTAATTTAAATATTAATGAGATCTGGGGCCTTTTATGGCGAATAAATCAGGCAAATTGTCCGTCATTATATATTTCTTCCTTCTTTCCTTCCCAAGGAAAGAAAGAACTGACAGTCACACAAAAAGGAAAGCTTCTTCTTATAACTCTTTATTATTATTATTATTATTATTTTTGTTTTCGAAAATCTGTAACAACACATACAATGACCATGGAACCCTTGATACTGAATATTATTGTATTCATTTATTTCCACAGAACATTTTTAAAAAAAGATCTATAATAATAGCAAGAGAAATAATAAAAAAAATACTTAATATTATTTTATCAATTAATTTCTATAGTGCTTTTCTTGTTAGTCTTGCAGTCTGTGAGTAAAATAAAAGAGAGGGACCATTAAAAGTGTGCAAAAAAAATAATTCTATAATTCTAAGCATGAAATAAAATATAGTCAAAACCTTAATTTAATACATCAGTGTTAGTTCTGCCTCCAGGCGCAAAACAAACTCAATCACTCAAACATCCTTCCATATGGTAAGGCCACCTTTGCCCCGACTCTCCTTCTGACGTCAGAGTGAAGGGGTGGAGTCGGGGAGTATAAAAGCCCGCCCCTGCGCCTGGTTCTTGAATGAAGACTAAGAAGACACGCGCAGAAGAGGATAAGGATAAGGACTTTCTTCACCGTGTTTGAGGTTGTGTATCTGAGGAGCTGTATTTTGACCTCGCTGCTTTGGATTAAATCAATTTTTGGTCTTTTTTTGTTTGGATTGTCGATTTTTTTTGTTTACCGGATGCTAGCACCTGTGCGCAACTGGAAAAGTTTTGGCCATGGCGCGTCTCCATCTCCGTTTCCTCCTGCTGGCTCTGTCTCTCCTGCTGCCCCTGGTCAGTTTCACAGACTCTCAGGGGATGGGTGTAATGCTGTAGTGTGATTTTAGGATTTTATGCTTTACTGAGTGTAATATGAAGTGGTTTTCACACCTGACGGAATGAACACATTATAGGTGTTTGTTGCGGTAATGGTGTAGTAACAGCCGGTTATTTGTGACCTCTCCTCCTCTGTAGGTTGCCTCCTCGGGGTTGTTTGAGCTGAAGGTGCACTCTTTCAGCACCACACGCCGCTTCTGCAGGAGGACCCGAGACTGCAACATCTTTTTCCGCATCTGCCTCAAACACTCGGAGGATGTGATCTCAGCCGAGCCGCCCTGCACCTTCGGGACCGGGCAGACCGGAGTGATGCGAGCCGAACCGGCAGCCATCTCCAACAGCGCCGCCATCCGAGTGCCCTTCCACTTCAAGTGGCCGGTAAAGTCACCTTCACGCACGAGCCACACTCAGACTGCTGCTTTAAAGTTTTTAAAGCAGTGTAGATTTCAGATTTCAGATTTTATTTATTTTATTTTTATTTTTTATTAAAAAAGTTAACATCATGGAGTCGCATGATTTCATGAATTAGTTCCTTCAATTAAACCATATAAAATGATTAAATCTAGGTTTTAGCCAACCCTAGTTGCATTATCATTTATAATAATAATATATTTATTATAATATTGATAATAATAATAATAATAATAATAATATATTTATTTATTTACTGATATATTTCGAATACAATATTTATTAACTGATTTTATTTCTCAGGGAGAATATTTCCTAACTGGACATTTTTTAAATTATTTATTTATTTATTTATTTATTTATTTACTTAAACGTTTTTTTTCAGTATTGTAAAAAAAAATAATATTATAAGAATTTTTCTAATTTATTTTCACACAAATTGAAAAAAGAATTTTGTTTAACATAACTCGCAATAAACAGTTTATTTAATTGTAAGCACAAATTAGTGATTTCAGTATGGAGTAAAATGATTATTTGAGACATTAAGTGCTCCATTTGGAAAGTAAAGTTTGTTGTGGTGTTGAATATTCTGTTTACGCTGTGGAATTAATGCTGGAAAAGTTAACCGAACCATGAGAGTACAGAATTAACACCTGCAACTACATCTAGCATTTACAGTGTGTCATATTAAGATCTAGTGTTAATTAACTAACACTGTTAGCTGTTACACTGTTATTACAGAACTGGAATCATTTGAATTAACACAAAATGTTTCTCCAGTCCTGCAACTGTTTTGTCTTGGCCACAGGATTTCATTACCAGCGTCATTTACTTCATTAGCCAGTATTTTAACTCTGCCGCACTTCTTTCTGTTTTTTAGGGAACTTTTTCTCTGGTTATTGAAGCCTGGAACGCCGAGTCACCCAAAGAGCATGCTGACCACACAGGTACGTGTCCAGTGAGCCGCCACCTCGTCTCAGTGGGTGCATGTGACGCCTGATTCTTCTCTGTATTCAGGAGGGTGTGTGTATTGTTCAGTATAGATGCTAAATCACATCGGTGGTCATCACATAGTCAGGACGTTTCTATAAGTTTGAGATCTTAATACAATCATTTAGTTAGCTCAGCTACCTTTCTGCGCTACACTAACACAGAGCAGTGTTTAACAAGCTACTTTTTATGCTAACTTAGTAGCACCAATTTACCAGTGAGTCCAGTTCAGTGGTCATCGGTCTTGTTACCTGCAAACACATTAGCATTTTTAGCCTGTTTACTAACATGCTAGTACCTAGCAAAGACACCAGATCATATTTAGCTTGCTGACTATAATATTAGCTTCATTATGTACTGTGATGCTACTTATTTGTATGTTTTCCATCCACAGAGAACCAGAACAACCTGATCAGCCGTTTAGCAACACGGCGGCGTTTAGCCATCGGTGAGGACTGGTCTCAGGATGTGCACTTCGGAGAACAGAGCGAGCTCCGCTACTCGTACCACGTGTTCTGTGACGAATTCTACTATGGAGACGCGTGTTCAGATTACTGCAGGCCACGCGACGACACACTTGGCCACTACACATGCGACGAAAACGGAAACAAACAGTGTCTGGATGGCTGGCAGGGAGAATACTGCTCAGATCGTGAGTCTCTCTCTCTCTCTCTCTCACACACACACACACACACACACTTTTTGAGCATTGTGCTTGGTGTGTCATTATGTGATAGCTTATAGCACTTCACACACTTTATTTCCTAAAACCCACTAGTCTGTGATGTAGCCTGAGCAACTGACAGCCATTTTTCTGTTAAACACAACTTTCTTTTTACTGTTTGCTAATAAAACAGCTAGCCAGCAACAGTGTGAGTGAGTGAGAGAGCGAGAGAAAGAGAGAAAAAGAGAAAGAAACACAAAGAGAGGGAGTGTATATGATATGTCAGATGGCCAGATGTCTGTTCAGTCCCTTGGGGCAACTACGTCTGGTCTGGAAGCGTCTCAACGCATGGTTTTGTGAGGATCTGCTTGTACATGAATGAGTTAATGAATGAGTGTGTGTGTGTGTGTGTGTGTGCAGAAATCTGAGCTGTAGCTCTAAAGCTTATCTACATCTAACATGTGTGTGTGTGTGTATGTGTGTGTGAGCATCTCATTCAGTTCTTTTGTTCATCAGGACAATAGGAGCACAGAGCAGACACATGCTGTGGGCTCATTCAGTGTGTGTGTGTGTGGTTGGTTGTGTTTGTGTGGTTGTGTGTGTGTGTGTCAGCTCACCAGCTGCTGGCCTGAACACTTAACACTCCCATTCATCTGTTCTCATTTAGCTGGGCGTGGCCAGAGTGTGTGTGTGTAACCTCTCTCCCCTTCCCCTCCCCTCACAGCCATCTGCTCGGCGGACTGCAGCGATCGTCACGGCTACTGTGAGGCCCCCGGTGAGTGTAAGTGTCGTCTGGGGTGGCAGGGCCCATCCTGCAGCGAGTGTGTGCGCCACCCTGGCTGTCTGCATGGCACCTGCACGCAGCCCTGGCAGTGTGTGTGTAAGGAAGGATGGGGAGGTCTTTTCTGTAACCAGGACCTGAACTACTGCACCAACCACCGACCCTGCGCTAACGGAGCCACCTGCACCAACACGGGCCAGGGCAGCTACACCTGCACCTGCCGGCCGGGGTACGGAGGCACCGACTGTGAGCTGGAGATCAACGAGTGTGACTGCAACCCCTGTAAGAATGGCGGCAGCTGCAATGTGAGTTACTTAACACACCTTAACCTTTACACAACCACCTGAACACACCACCTCACACACTTTCACTTTCACTGCAACACCTGCAATGACAAAAGATGCAATGTGAGTCCCCATAATACACCTTTAATTTAACATAACATTAACATAAAACACTGTCACAAGAACACTCACACAATAATATTAATCCCCTAACACACCTTAACACCACCACCCTAACATTCTACCTTTATACACTTTCACATACTGTAACCCTTGCAAGGACAAGGTACAGCACAAGTCCCCTTAATGAGTCCCCCTTAAGAGTCCCCTTAATAACCCTAAACACTTAACACTGTCACTAAGACCATGTTAATCCCCTAAAACACCATTAGTTCAACACACCACCCTAACACACCCATTCCACACTTTCACTTACTGCAACCCGTACAAGGACAAAAGGTGCAATGTGAGTCCCCATAATACATTTTTACATCAACCTTTACTTTAACACACCCTAAACACGGTCACTAACCACAAGAACACTTGCACTGTAATGTTAATCGCCTAACTCATCATTTCTCCCAACACCCCACCCTAACACACCAACTTACACACTTTTACTTACTGCACCTTCTGCAATGACAGCAGGTGCAGCATGGGTCCCCATAATACACCTTTACTTCAACCTTTACTAACACTCTAAACACTGTCACTTCAAGAACACCAATACTGTAAGGTTAATCCTCTAACTCAGCATTACTCCAACACACCCTAATTTAGCACCTCCATCCTAACACACCACTTTACACACTTTCAGTTATTGCAACCCCTACAGTGGCAGCAGGTGCAGTGTGGGTCCCCATAATACACCTTTTCTTCAACCTTTACGTTGATACACCATTAACATGGTCACTACAAGAATAGCAACACTAGTGTTAATCCCCTATAACAGCATTACTCCAACACACCCTAATTTAGCACTCCCACCCTAACACACCACCTTACAGCTTACTTTCACTTTCAGTGAAAGTGAAAGTTTTCAACCCCTGCAATGACAACAGGTGCAGCGTGGGTCCCCATAATACACCTTTACTTCAACACACCATAAACATGGAACACTATCACAAACTACAAGAACGCTAATGCTATAACATTAACACCCCAACAGAACTTTCCTCTAGCACACCCTACACAACCCCATAACCCATAAAACACCAACAGCTTCGACACAACGCCCCATAACACACCTTTACAAGGACACGACTGAAACCTGTAACACTGTCACTAACTGCAAGAACAACACACTGCAGTGCTTGTCTCTGACTGAACACTAACACTGTAACACTAACACTTTAACAGACCTTTACTCACAAACCTAACACTAACTCTGACCTCTGGAAGAACGAGTCCTGAACCTAATCATGCTTAACATTAACACACAATTACCCTAAATGTCATTAACCCCAGTAGCCACAAAAACAGCGACAGCTGTACCTTAAGCTTTGAACTGAACACTAACACCCTAATGCTGCCTGCTAGCACTTACTGCAACCCCCTCAAGAGAACATGGTTAACCTCAACACTAGCACTCTAACACAGCCTAACCTCAACACTGACCCTCTAACACAGACTGACCTCAACACTGACCCTCTAAGACAGACTGACCTCAACACTAACCCCCTAACATAGACTAGCCTCAACACTAACCCTCTAACATAGACTAGCCTCAACACTAACCCTCTAACATAGAGTAGCCTCAACACTAACCCTCTAACATAGACTGACCTCAACACTAACCCTCTAACACAGACTGACCTCAACACTGACCCTCTAACACAGACTGACCTCAACACTAACCCTCTAACACAGAGTAGCCTCAACACTAACACTCTAACATAGACTAACCCCAACACTAATTCTCTAACACAGACTAACCCCAACACTATCCCTCTAACACAGCCTAACCCCAACACTAACCCCCTAACATAGACTAACCCCAACACTAACCCTCTAACACAGACTGACCGCAACACTAACCCTCTAAGACAGACTGACCTCAACACTAACCCCCTAACATAGACTAGCCTCAAAACTAACACTCTAACATAGACTAGCCTCAACACTAACCCTCTAACATAGAGTAGCCTCAACACTAACCCTGTAACACAGACTGACCTCAACACTAACCCTGTAACACAGACTGACTGCAATACTAACCCTCTAACATAGACTAGCCTCAACACTAACACTCTAACATAGAGTAGCCTCAACACTAACCCTCTAACACAGACTAACCCCAACACTAACCCCCTAACATAGACTAGCCTCAACACTAACCCTCTAACACAGACTAGCCTCAACACTAACCCTCTAACACAGACTAGCCTCAACACTAACCCTCTAACACAGACTAACCCCAACACTATCCCTCTAACATAGACTAGCCTCAACACTAACACTCTAACACAGCCTAACCTCAACACTAACCCCCTAACATAGACTAGCCTCAACACTAACCCTCTAACATAGACTAACCCCAACACTAACCCTCTAACACAGACTAGCCTCAACACTAACCCTCTAACACAGCCTAACCTCAACACTAACCCTCTAACACAGACTAACCCCAAAACTATCCCTCTAACACAGACTAGCCTCAACACTAACCCTCTAACACAGACTAACCCCAACACTAACCCTCTAACATAGACTAGCCTCAACACTAACACTCTAACACAGCCTAACCTCAACACTAACCCCCTAACATAGACTAGCCTCAACACTAACCCTCTAACACAGACTAACCCCAACACTAACCCTCTAACACAGACTAGCCTCAACACTAACCCTCTAACACAGACTAGCCTCAACACTAACCCTCTAACACAGACTAACCCCAACACTAACCCTCTAACACAGACTAGCCTCAACACTAACCCTCTAACACAGACTAACCTCAACACTAATCCTTTAACACAGACTAGCCTCAACACTAACCCTTTAACACAGACTAGCCTCAACACTAACCCTTTAACACAGACTAACCTCAACACTAACCCTCTAACACAGACTAGCCTCAACACTAACCCTCTAACACAGACTAGCCTCAAGACTAACCCTCTAACACAGACTAAATAGGATATGATTTAATAAAAATCTATAATTCATAAACTAACCCCAACACTAACCCTCTAACATAGACTAGCCTCAACACTAACACTCTAACATAGACTAACCCCAACACTAACATGCTAACACAGCCTAACCTCAACACTAACCCTCTAACACAGCCTAACCTCAACACTAACCCTCTAACACAGACTAACCTCAACACTAACCCTCTAACACAGCCTAACCTCAACACTAACCCTCTAACACAGACTAACCCCAACACTAACACATTCTAACACAACCTTTAACACTAATGCTCCAGTACACACTAACCTTAACACTCTAATAAGCTCTAACATTAATATTAACACTCTATCACTTAAACCTTAACACTAACGCTCTAACACATTTTAGCTTTCAAACTAACACCCAAATACACTCTAAACGTAACACTCTAACACACACTAACCTTAACACTAACATTGTAACACACCGTAAGCCCTGCAAAACCGGAGTCTTCTGCAATGTGAGTCTAAAATTATCTAAGCTTATTACTAACACCTTAACACACTAACACCCCAACTCACCTTTACTGTAACACACCCCATAGATGGTATAAATACTCTCTCTCTCTCTCTCTCTCTCTCTCTCTTTCACGTTGTAGGATCTGGAGAACGATTACTCGTGCACATGCCCTCAGGGCTTCTATGGGAAAAACTGTGAGATCATAGCAATGACGTGTGCTGATGATCCTTGCTTTAACGGAGGAACATGTGAGGAACGTTTCACCGGAGGCTACGTGTGCCGCTGTCCCCCAGCCTACACGGGGTCCAACTGTGAGAAGAAGCTGGACCGCTGCAGCCACAAACCCTGTGCTAACGGTGTGTGTTACAGTCATTCCATTAAGAGTTTCTGTGAGGTTTCTTCCTCCTCCATAAAGAACTAATTCCATAATGAACTGTTGGAGGGTGTTTTATATCTGCTGTAGTAGCTGACGTGTGTAAAATGTTCTCTGTGTAGGTGGTGAGTGTGTGGACGTGGGCTCAGGGGTGCTGTGTCGGTGTCGTCCAGGATTCGCCGGGCCGCGCTGCGCCGTCAATGTGGACGATTGTGCGCGTTCTCCGTGTCAGAACTCGGGCACGTGTGTGGACGGTGTAAACGACTACACATGCTCGTGCACGCTCGGGTTCACCGGGAAGAACTGCAGCGTACGTGCCGATGCCTGCCTCTCGCACGCCTGCCTGAACGGTGGTACCTGCTACACACACTTCTCAGGCCCAGTGTGCCAGTGTGTGCCTGGATTCATGGGTCCCAGCTGTGAGTTCCCCGTGCTGGACAGGGCCGGTCTGGAGCGGGCGGCGTCACGCAGCTCCAGAGGCTCCTCCCCTTCCACCGTGGCGGCGCTGTGTGTGTTGGGCGTGCTGGCAGCTTGCCTGGGTGTGTGCGTGGCTGTGGTGTTCCTGAGGCGCAGGAGGCAGCGTCTGCGCAGACAGCAGCTCTGCGACTCCGTCTTTAACGACCTCGAGACGGTCAACAATCTCGACCGCCAGCACTACCCATACGAACGCGAGTTCCTGTCCAGAGCTGTCAGTCAAGTGAAGCCGAGCAACACCGAGGCCAGGCTGAGCTGCTCACTGGCTCCCGGGCACACACTTCCTGCTGGGAGGGACTTCCTGTGGAGCGCCGGAGGGCCGGGGATGAGATAACATTCACACTCACACACACATAAATAACACACACACACATACAGGGACATAGGATCAGGAAACAAGTTTCTAACACGCACAAACTGAGTGATGAATGAATGCGATGTAAGCACTTCTGTTCCATAATTTGTTTTTACAGCGAAAAAAAAACGTGACACAAAAATAGTGCTGACTGTTGGAGTTTAGGCTCCAAAAACCAAAAAAAAATAATGAATAAACTATAACTTAAAGTGTTAGATTCGGTATTAATGGTGATTGCTCCAGAATTCAAAATAGACAGTGTGCGACTCCTTCACGAATACAATTCTGTATATTAAAGAAAATCCACAGAATATATAGAAACTTCTTTATTATTAAAAAAATACCTCACAGACTACCTGTAGGAAAGGGAGGAAAAAAAACACGACTTAGAGTTTGGGACTTTATGGTGTGTTAGACCAAATCCTGACTGACTTCTAAAACCTGATGTCAGGCTTGCTTTTTTTTTTTTTTTTTTTTTAAATTTTTTGTCAGAATGAGTCGGACGTCATTTCCTCATTTTAATTCTGAATTTTGAATGTTCTTCAAACCTTTTACCTCTTTTTTTATCTATTATATTGATATTCATGTAAACGATGAGATATCCGAGTTAGCTAGATAACTGAATTCTTTTATACTTCTGGTTCAGGTTATACAGCTAATTGTATAATTCCTGCTTTTTTTAATAGATATATAAACTCGCTAAATCTCGAACTGGGAAAGTTCAAAGTCTGCATTTCCGCCGACGTTCGATTGTAGCAAAGTCCCAAATAATGGATAAAGTTCTCTGACTCCTCCTCACATCCTGTAGGGATGTTTTGTTGTACTTGTATGATCTAACGAAATGGAGTGTATTAGATCTGTACTTTCTTTGTTACAAAGTCAGAAATATATTTATAAATATTTTTGCTAAACCAAAATGGGGATATTGTTAGCCCAGCGTTGTATTGCTAATGTAGCAGCGAGCTCTTTTTTCCTACTTGTAAGCGGGAACTTGATGTCTTTTTTTTAAATAAGTAAAACTTTCTGAGCTTTCTGAATGTGGTGTTTCTGACTCATATAAAAAAAAGTGATTTCTGTGGCCATTTCACCTTCCATGACTTTAAACCTGAGTTATTGCCTGCTTTATGTTCCTGTTTTGCATTTTTGTACTTTTTAATTTCAATCATCGTTCTTGTAAAAAAAAAATATTTTATGTTAATTTATTTTGTATGTCTGTTTGTTTGTGAAGGTAATAAAATGAGTAATATAACCCCCCTCAACAAAAATGTGCATACATTTGCAGAACGGCAAGTGATTGGGTTCCGGGTAGATTAAACAACCAGTCAGAATCCAGCTTTGGTGGAAGTGCGATCAAATGTGATCAACATGTGCTGTTTATTTCAGTGAATTACACAAATATAGCAAGAACAAAGAGGTTTATCGATCACTTAAGAATATCTGAAATTAGTGGGTTTTTTAAAGTTTGAAAACAGATCGATTTAAACAAGATATTAGGCAATTTTACACATCCGTCACCAAAACTTCTTCTTCTTTCGGCTTTTCCCTTCAGGAGTCGCCACAGCGAATCATCTCTCTCCACCTATTCCTATCTTCTGCATCCTCAACACTTGCACCCACTAGCTTCATATCCTCATTTATTACATCCATATACCTCCTCTTTGGCCTTCCCCTTTGCCTCCTTCCTGGCAGCTCCATGTCCAACATTCTCCTACCAGTATACTCACTCTCCCTCCTCTGAAGATGTCCAAACCATCTTAATCTGTCCTCCCTAACTTTGTCCCCCAAACGTCCAACATGAGCTGTCCCTCTAATGTTCCTAATCCTGTCCAACCTTGTCACTCCCAAAGAGAACCTCAACATCTTCAGCTCTGCTACCTCCAGCTCTGACTCCTACCTCTTCCTCAGTGACACTGTCTCTAAACCATACAGCATGGCCGGTCTCACCACTGTCCTGTACACCTTCCCCTTGATTCTTGCTAAAATTTTTCTATCACACAGAACTCCCAAGACCTTTCTCCACCCATTCCAACCTGCCTGCACTCGCTTCTTTACCTCTTTCCCACACTCGCCATTACTCTGGACTGTTGACCCCAAGTACTTAAACTCCTGTACCTTCTTCACCTCTTCACCCTGTAATCTTACTGTTCCACTTCCCTCCCTGTCATTCACATACATGTACTCAGTCTTACTACCACTGACTTTCATTCCTCTTCTCTCCAGTGCAAACCTCCACCTCTCCAGGTTTTCCTCCACCTGCTCCCTGCTCTCACTACAGGTCACAATGTCATCTGCAAACATCATTGTCCAAGGATACTCCTGTCTGACCTCCTCTGACAACTGGTCCATCACCATAGCAAACAGGAAGAGGCTCAGAGCTGATCCCTGATGCAGTCCCACCTCCACTTTGAACTCCTCTATCTGCCCTACAGCACACCTCACCACTGTCCTGCTCCTGTCATACATGTCCTGCACCACTCTGACATACTTCTCTGATACTCCTGACTTCCTCATACAGTACCACAGCTCTTCTCTTGGCACCCTGTCATACGCTTTCTCCAAGTCTACAAACACACAGTGCAACTCTCTCTGACCATCCCTATACTTCTCCATCAAAATTCTCAGAGCAAAAATTGCCTCTGTTATGCTCATTCTGGACATGAAGCCATACTGCTGCTCACAAATTTCCACTACCTTCCTTAACCTAGCTTCCACTACTCTTTCCCATAGCTTCATTGTGTGGCTCATCAACTTTATCCCCCTATAGTTGCTGAAACTCTGCACATCACCCTTATGCTTAAAGATCGGAACTAATACACTTCTTCTCCATTCCTCAGGCATCTTCTCACTCTCTAAAACCCTGTTAAACAAACTATTTAAAAATTCCACTGCCGCCTCTCCTAGACACTTCCAGACCTCCACCAGGATGTCGTCAGGACCAACTGCCTTTCCACTGTTCATTCTCTTCAAAGCCTTCCTGACTTCATCCTCTCTAATCTTATCTACTTCCTGTTCCACAGAGTTCACCCCTTCTACTCTTTTTTTCCTCTCATTTTCCTCATTCATCAGCTCTTCAAAGTTCTCCTTCCATCTCCTCTGTACACTCTCCTCACTTGTGAGCACCTTTCCATCTCTATCCTTAATAACTCTAACTTGCTGCACATAGCTAACCTGTACAAGTCCTTCTCTCCATCTCTAGTGTCTAACCTAGTGTACAACTTGTCATACGCCTTCTGCTTGGCCTTAGACACCTCCGTCTTCACTCTGCACTGTAACTCCTTGTATTCCTGTCTATTCTCTTCAGTCCTGTCCATGTCCCACTTCTTCTTGGCTAACCTCTTCCTCTGAATACTATCCTGAACTTCCTCATTCCACCACCAAGTCTCCTTATCTTCTTTCCTCCTTCCAGATGACACACCCAGCACCTTTCTTCCTGTCTGCCTGATCACTTCTGTTGTAGTTTCCCAGTCATCTGGCAGCACTACCTGCCCACCCAGAGCCTGCCTCAACTTCTGTCTAAATTCCTCACAACATTCCTCCTTTTTCAGCTTCCACCACTTGGTTTTCTTCTCTATCTCTATCATTGACCTCTTCTTCTTACAGACCATCAAAGTCATCCTACACACCACCATCCTATGCTGCCTGGCTACACTCTCTCCCACTATCACTTTACAGTCACTAATCTCTCTTAGATTGCCTCTTCTACATAGGATGTAGTCTACCTGTGTGCTCCTACCTCCACTCTTGTAAGTCACTCTATGCTCCTCCCTCTTCTGAAAATAAGTGTTAACCACAGCCATGTCCATCCTCTTAGCAAAGTCCACTACCATCTGTCCTTCAAGGTTCCTTTCCTTAACTCCAAACTTGCCCATCACCTCCTCATCACCTGTGTTCCCCTCACCAACATGTCCATTAAAATCTGCTCCTATCACCACTCTCTCACCTGTTGGAATACTCTCTACCACCTCATCTAATTCACTCCAGAATCTCTCTTTCTCCTCTAACTCACAACCTACCTGTGGGGCATAACCACTAACAACATTCAACATCACCCCTTCAATCTCTAACTTCAGACTCATCACCCTGTCTGACACTCTCTTCACCTCCAGAACATTCCTCACAAACTCCTCCTTCAGGACCACACCTACCCCATTTCTCTTACTATCCACACCATAATAAAACAGTTTGAATCCTGCTCCTATCCTACGAGCCTTGCTACCCTTCCACCTGGTCTCCTGTACACACAGTATATCCACCTTCCTTCTCTCCATCATATCAGCCAGCTCTCTACCTTTCCCTGTCATAGTACCAACATTCAGAGTTCCTATTCTCAGTCCTACACTCTTATCTTTCCTCTTCTCTCTCTGTCTGCACACTCTCCTCCCTCCTCTACTTCTTTGACCAACAGTAGCCCAATTTCCACCAGCACCCTGTAGGTCAACGGCACCGATGGCGGTCGTTGTTAACCCGGGCCTCAACAGATCCGGTATGAAATTCAGAGTACTGATGATTCGCATGGTTAAATTTGGCAATGATGCCCTTCCTGACGCTACCCTCTCTATTTATCCGGGCTTGGGACCGGCACAGAAGTCACTGGACTGTGACCCCATGGCTATATTATCCGTCACCAAAACACCAATTAGAATGTTCTTAGCTCCCTCTAGTGGAATACTGTAACATGGCGCTTTTCTTTTAACTAAATAAAAATTAATTAATATTCGATTGTACTCGATCAGCAAACACATATTTAGTGCATCACGTTTGCTTCTCTGTGTTTGGACAATGCGGAAGCTAAGTTTAACTGTAGTTACACTGTACGGTGGACAGATTTATGTAGTTATTCCCCACAATGACTGAAGCACACAATCCTATCTTACTTCCCAGTTTATTATAACCACAGAAGGGAAATGCATCTGGAATGGGATGTTCATCATGTACATGTGGGTGTGATGGTCAGGGGTCACCTTAAAATGCGTGTTGTTCACGTGCTGGTGTAGATGTCTGCTAACTCAAACAAATGATGTGCCATAAATGGAGTAACAGTACAATGTGGTGCCTTTATTTCTAAGCTTGTTGACCACAATGATAAATATGATAATATGAAGGGAAGTGTTTCTAACTGCTTTGTAGTTAGGTGAAAACGTCCAGTGCAAATGGACAGCAAAAGCTTGTGAAATAGTTCATTTAGCAAATCATGTCAATGTTGAGAAGTAAAGAGTACAGGAAAATATGTACTTGTTTGATACTACATTTAGTTAGGCCAATTAATGAAAGACACACTGGAAAGGTGTGAAGAAACTAGAAAAGAAAGACGCGCCTCAGGGGACTCAGCGCGAGCAGCTGCAGGGCGCGCACTCCTCTCTTAAACACACGCGCCCACACACACATACACACGTCAGAGCGCACGCGCGCGTGCCCATCCCTTCAATTCCTCAGCACATACTTTTCTCCCTGTCTCACGCGCGCACCATGTCCGAGAAGCAGCAGGATCGCCGCTATCATCCGCGAGCACTGGGGCCGGCGCGCGAACACGGCTTGAACCTGCAGAAGCGGCAGGCGCGCGTGACGGTGAAGTACAACCGCGCCGAGCTGCAGAAGCGCATGAACGCCGAGAAGTGGATCGAGCGCGCGATGGAGGAGCTGTACGCCGGGGCGGTGAGTGCACGCGCCACGGCGGGCCATCACTTGTAGTGCAGTTTAACAAGTATTTATTTCTATAAAAAAAACCCTTTTAATTCTATGTTAATAAGCTAAATGTCTGGACGCTGTTTTCTGGAGAGTTTGTCCGATACAGTTGTGTCAGAGCTATGTAATAAATAAACGTCTCCTTACAGATGACGTCACCGCATCAAAGATTACACACGATTTCAGTTGCGTGTTTGCAAAGGAGCTTTTTGCTATAGAAATAGATATTAGCACGAGCGCATTAACAGACCTGTGATTTGCAGAGGTGATTTTAAAGAAGATTCATCAACACCTTCTGACCAATCAGAATGGAGAAATCAACAGCTCTTTGCTATTGCTTTGACCAATCAGGATAGAATCTGATAATACTCTATCTGATCTGATAAACCAATAAAAGATGCCATGATTGTGATATTATGTCACCTTTATTTCCCCCAGCAACCACAAACTGTTTAGCGAATGTAAAACCTCCCCGAATTCCGTCTCAAGTGCACTTCATGTAAACAGATATTTTTTTATTATTTTGGAGCAGCGTGGTGGACGAAAGGGGGGTGGTTTCGATCCGGGCAGTGTTTACTGACAGATTGTGGAATCTAAAGAAACTTCCTTATCATTGGAGTCGTGCTTATTTTCATGTCTGGACTTCGAAAACGAACTTGTGGTCAATATCCAGACCATGTGACCTGCAGAGATTTCACTCTCACACACCAGCAGATGGACATTACTGACTATTCAGCACATCAGTAATTCCTAAATGCTTGGCTTTAAAGGCTAAAGGGCAAATACCTCAGAGATAACAAAGATAAAATTAGCGTTTTAGGCTGTACACAAAGTAGGCTTTGCTAAACTGGTGTGAAAGTGTTGCGTTTAAACAGCTAGCTACTTGTGTCCTTAGCTTAGCTAAAGAGCAAGATGGACCATTTTTAGCCATTTTGCCTCATTTAGTTTCACAGCAATATGAGCGAAGGCTGTAAAATTATCCAGAATTATAGATATTTTTACTTTTTTCAGTCAGAATCTAGGTAGCAGCTTATCCAGCACCTTCACATGCAGCATCCCTTCATTTTTTCCTGAGGTAAAATGTTGCACAACAAGACTACTACTCAAACAGTTTAAGTCCTATTTAGCAATACTGTGGTTTCTGGTGGCTATCTAAGTCATTAGCTTGATTAGCACGTGCTGTACTGTCATGGTCAGTTTGTGAAACGTTATTCTAGCTAGCTATGTGACTTAGGCTAATACACGTTCCAGAAACTTCACTGACTGTGAGTGACTAGCCACTTGCTAACTTGCCAGTGCTAACAAAGTGTAGCAAAACAGAAGCTTTAATATTCTGCTGAAATGGAATAGGGGTAGTTGATGTATTTCTGTGACATTTCTGGTTTGTTACCTTGTGGGGAATGTTTGAAAGAGAGGATTAATGGTGGCATGGTGGTGTGTGTGTGTGTCTCTTTCTGGCCTTTATATGGAGCTGTAGTGTGTGTGTGTGTGTGTTTGAGATTAGCAAGTAGGAGTGTGTGTTGTTTCTGACGAATGTAGCCCACGGCTTTACAGATAAACATAATAAACATTATAAATTCCAAGAGAAGATGTTCTCAGTGAGTTATCTGTGGGCAGCAGGAGGAACGCTCTTCTCACATTCCTTTAATTCCTTTTTAATACCCACTTGGACAAGACTGCGGTGTTTGCATGACTTGATCAAAGGTGCCGTGTGTAATAGTTAAAGGTGGTTCTAGTTTTAAAGAACCGGGAGAAGATTTTTCAGTGACATGACAAGTTGTGGAGGTTATCTCTGATTTTTTGAGAGGTCGCTGAGGGAATGAGTGTTTGTAGCTGCTTTAACGTAAGTGACAAGTTGTTTCACAGACAGTTCCACAAAAATTATACGTAACAAAAATGGATAAAAAGTACTCTGTGTGCTGGAAAGTGCTGGAAAAAGTGTTGAGTTTTACCTCAGAATTATATCATGTGAGGCACAGGATCACATCCCAAAGTATTTTATCCCTTAACCATTAGGATTACAAGGGGCAGCACGGTGGCTTAGTGGTTAGCACTGTTGCCTCACAGCAAGAAGGTCCTGGGTTCGAACAGGCAGGGGCCTTTCTGTGTGGAGTTTGCATGTTCTCTCCAGGTTTACTCTGGGTACTCCGGTTTCCTCCCACAGTCCAAAAACAGGTACATTAGGTTGATTGACAGGAGTGTGTGTGGCTGTCTGTCTATATGTGTGGCCCTGTGATGGACTGGTGACCTGTCCAGGGTGTACCCCTGCCTTTCACCCAATGCGTGCTGGGATAGGCTCCAGCAGATCCCCGTGACCCTAATTAGGAATAAAGCGGGTATAGACAATGGATGGATGAACCATTACATTTTTTTTCATTAATGAATAGCAGAACAATGTCCACAGTCCGATGTGTATTGATGTGGATTAGACATGCCAGTTGCTCAATACTTAAACCCTCGAAGGCTGTACACTTTCTTTGCCTGCTTTGTAACTTGAGAGGGAAAAGTTGTGATGTCACAGTCGTGGATGATGTGTGCTTTATGAATATCTGGCAACATTTCCAGCTTCTAGTCTTGGAGAGAGGCTGAACTTCTGACTCTTTTTCCACTTAGAGTGCTTGTGTGTAGTCAGTCTTTATATGGAGTCATGGTGTGTGTAGGTTCAGCAGGTCATAGTGTGTGTGTGTGTGTGTGTGTGTGTCTGAACAGTGTACAGTGCTCCAAATAAACACAAAGTAAACATTTAGAGTGAGCCATAAGTGCATGGATGGAGAACCCGTGGTCTCATTATTTCTCTTTTTGTCAATACATTAACACACACACACACACACACACACACACTGTGTATCTCTCAAACACATACACAGCGGCGATGGGCGAGAACCATATAAGGAAAGGTGCTTGCTTCCTCATGGGGGATCCTAGACTTCCTGTTCTACATAAAAAAAAAAGAAACTAAGAAACTCCAAACACACACACACACAAATAAACATGTGTTATTGCACAGTCTTACCATTGCCTTACAAGGGCACTGTTGTATGTTTGTGTGTAGACGTATGAGGTCGTGTGCTTACACTTTGGCTTCCTTGAAGTTGTGAGAAAAAGCTCTCGGAGATGTTTTCTGAACAAAAACCACAGGACCAACGGATTTTGCAGACACAGAGACTTGGGGACTCGACTGTACGGAAGATTTTCCCACATCGGATAACCACAAGCACCGGCTTTACTTCTGACACTGGAGACTCCTTCCTTAGATGTTCCATAAACATCTCCTAACAGGAAACTTCACCAGGTCAATGAGTTACACGTGTTCACAGGTGTTTATGTGGAGCGCACAAAGAACTCTTTATTATGAAGGGACGGATGTATTTCTAATATTTGGATATTATTTCTAGATGATATTTTTGTGAAAATTATATGTAAATGAGAAGGAAAAGCAAGAACCTATACTGTTGTGCTATGTATGGGTCAGCATCAGACAGGGAGTGTGTGTGTGTGTGTGTGTATTAGAGTGGGTGGTAGTTATTTTCTGGTAAACGCTGATGTTTTGTCAGAGATCGTCACCATGCGCTCTCAGGACATTCCTTTAATTCTTTCGGTTCTAATGACTAAAATAGGATGGAATATGCCTCAGTGGACAAAAGCAGGTTTGTCCAAGTCACATCTCACTTCTGCAACCCAGTCATAAAAAAATCTGCTTTGGTTAAATATTAATGGTGTAAGTGGTATGTGTTTTGAAAAAAAACAACAACCTGTAGATATAAAACGTGTCCACAAAGAGAGTTCGGACTCACGAGAATTGCTGGTCCAACTTGTTGTAAGATACACAAACAACCTGAGAAACACAGATATGATCAGACCTGTGTGTGTGTGTGTGTGTGTGTAGGAGGATGACATGCCAGAAGAGATTGACATTGACGACTTACTGGTTCTGCAGAGTGACGGAGAAAGAGCAAAGAAACTCCAGGTGTCATGAACATTTCCTCAAACGAAACAAAAACTAAATCATGAAATCTGTTCAGATTGATGTAATAATGTAGTTTTACTCTGTTATTAATATTATTCATAACTTCATTCTGTGTTATAGGAGCTGCTGCAGACCTGCAGAAAAAACACACAGGTACAACCCTCTTTCTCTCTCTCTCTCTCTCTCTCTCTCTCTCCCTCTCTCACTCTCTCTCTGTCTCTTTCCCTCTCTCTTTCTCGATCAGGCAAACGAGAGCAGCAAGAACAAACATTACTGCAGAGAAGCTGAACAATAACCATACTGATATTAACATTAATAATAATAATAATAATAATAATAATAATACAGCTATATCTTTCTTCTCATTATTTTTTCTTTATTCTCTCTCTCTCTCTCTCTCTCGCTCTTTCTGCCCCCCCTCCTCTCCATGCCATATAACATAAGAGAAGATGAATAACAACCACACTGATATTAACAACATTAATAATAATAATAATCCATCTATATCTTTCTTCTCATTAGTTTTTCTCTTCTGTCTTTCTAATGGAACCTGCGCCGACTGACACTCGCTTGTACACGTGTCCAACAATGATCATTTGTTCTCCGCACACACACACACACACACACACACACTCGCACACACACACAACACATGCACACAACACACACACACAGACACACACACACACACACACTCGCACACACACACACACACACACAACACATGCACATAACACACACAGACACACACACACACAGACACACACACACACACACACACATACACACAAACTCTCTGTCTCTGTGTCCCTCTTTGTTTGTCTGTTTCCAGTGCTGAATAGAGAGAGTTGTATTTCAGGTGGACGTGAGCTGGTGTGGTAGGTCTGACAGGTTGGTGTGAGGTAGACTGATAATGATCAGTGTTCGTTCCTTCATTTTATCATGCATGGATTTTCATCACTGTTTTCTCACCTCGTGGAACAGCTCTGCTCCGTAGTGCATAACGGTTTGTCACACTCTCCATCTCTTCTCTGCTCCATCTGCACAAAGACGTCCTTTAACATTGTTTACATTCAGCCCGTGTGTTTGTGTGTATGTGTGGGTGTGTGTGTGTGTGTGTTCCACACAGCCATTCATCCATGAACTCCTCCAGAGGCTGCAAGGCCTTCCCAAACAGGAAGAGCTACAGAAAGAAGGCATTGGCCATCCCTGTCTCCATGGTTACCCCCATCACCATGGCAATGTGCACAACCATAGAGGCCAACAACAGCACCAGCAGCCACGAACCCACCAGACTCTCTAGCCCTCTTATCCCATAAGGCACTGAAGCAGCCAAATACACCTCGGCTAGGTCACTCGTCCACGGACTGACATGACAACATGACTAACCTGATGTTTCCACGCTGGCCGATATCCTGTAATCACGCTCACGCCTTGTTAAGGAAATTTAAACCGCTTAACATGTCGGTTTCAAGGGTTTTCCTAACCAGATTAAAGCCTTACGGGATTTTATAGCATCCTGTATGAAGCAGACAATGATATACTGTAAGATTTGACATTTCCTATAAGTTTCTTTTACCAGTAATGTAGTCCACTTAGTCATGAACTTTCCACAACGCAGCACATGCAGTACAAAGCACCAACTTACGAGTAAAATTATATTAATTGTAAAGCTGTCATCTCACAAATTTCCCTTTACTCTAAATATAGCAGGTCAGTGGATACGCTAATGTTGTGTAGAAATAATGAGAGAATTTGTATCGAATACCAGAAATATTTAATATAAGTATCACACTCAACACTTAACCATCTCTCTGGTATGATTCAATGTTAGAGTGTAGAGTTGTGCTGAAATTGTCATTCCCTGGTCAAGATGGTGGCCTTCATAACATTCGGCTGAAAAATTCTGTTTCCGTTTAGAGCTTATGTCCTAAATCACGCTCTGTTGTAAACCACATTCTGTGTTCTGTCAGATATTGGGTGATTTATATTACTAGCTTGCAATATTAGGTTTGGAATAAAAAAAAATAAAACTTTGGTCACCAAACATCCTTCATTTAGAGTAAAGGAATTGCCCTCGTTAAAGCTATTGATGAGTGGAATAATGGACAGTGTGGCTTTTTTTTCCAAGTTCAGTGCATTTTCAAACTGACAAACAACAACATGTAAATAGCTAAATAAACTCCTAAGACTAGCTCCCTGTTACACTGAGGAGTTCTTATATCACTAAGACACGTGCTACAATAATGCTAATAAATCGATGTGATCCAATAAGTGTGCAGAAGCTCAATTTACAGATGTTAACTATATAATAAAGAGGTGAATCGATTCTGAGGGTGTTTTTTTTTTTTGGCTCATTTGCCAAACTGTCTAAAATAACTAGGAAATGTTTGCTAAGAAAATTAGCTAGCTCGCTTAGCAAGCTTAGCACAACGCTGGACAATACGTGCACGAGATTATGTATGTTGTTTTAAAATGTTGATACATATCTACACATGAATTAAAATTCGTCACAGTATTAGACAATAGTTGTTTTTTTTTCCATTCAGGAAATCGCTGGACATGTTAGCGTTTTCGTTCTGTATTGTTTACATCACTACATGAGCTGTGGGGCTTTATAATGTATAACACGCATTCGTCAGTTTGGACTTTGTGAGCTGTGGACATGTTTGGAATTTTGTTATTGAGCAGGTTTTGACTAAATACTGGGAGGTTTTTACGCAACAGACGTCTTTAACGTTAATGAAACACCCAATTCATCAACAAGCGGACAAAATGGTGTAAATCACAGTATTCAAACTGCTGTTGTTTTTGTTCCTGCGCTACATTCTAATGACCACCAGAGGGCAGAAGAGCACATCCATCCATCCATCCATCCATTTTCTATACCCACTTTATTCCTAATTAGGGGATCTGCTGGAGCCTATCCCAGCACACATTGGGCGAAAGGCAGGGGTACACCTTGGACAGGTCGCCAGACCATCACAGGGCCACACATATAGACAGATAATCACACACACTCACAGGGCAATTTAGAATTACCAATCAACCTAATGTACATGTTTTTGGACTGTGGGAGTAAACCCACACAAGCACGGAAACATGCAAACTCCACACAGAAAGGCCCCTGCCTGTTTGAACCAGGGATCCGAACCCAGGACCTTCTTGCTGTGAGGCAACAGTGCTACTAAGCCACCGTGCTCAGAAGAGCACAAAGAAACAAAATCCCTGGTCATTATGTGACTGTGAGGTAGGACTAAAGGTTCAATGTGTTTAGGGCTAAATTCAAGCTAGAAGATTAAAGATGAATTTTTTTTGTCACAGACACATCCACATTATAATCACAGTATCCGAATTGCTACTGTTTTTGTTCCTGCGATACATTCTAATGACCACCAGAGGGCAGTAGGGCACAAAGAAACAAAATCACTGGTCATCATGCAGCTGTGATGTTGGACTGAATGTTTCAGTGTGTTTAGGGCTAAATACAAACTAGAACTGAAGTCAAATGAAGTAGAATCAAAACAAACAGCAGCTGAAACTGAATATTAAGCGTAACTGTACAATAAATTAATGTGGATACTAGTAGAAAAATGTCTTGTTTGGCTGTCCCTGTGTGGGAACATTTCCATGTAGAGCAGTGTTTCCCTGTTAGAAAGAGTGTGTAGAGTGTTGAAGTGTTTATGTATTAAACAAATTAAATTAAAGATGTCTAACAGAACCAAATTTAACAACAGCAAAATGAAAGAATATCAGAGGGAACTCAGAGAAGTGTAAATTTCCCATTGGGATGAATCTATCTATCTATCTATCTATCTATCTATCTATCTATCTATCTATCTATCTATCTATCTATCTATCTATCTATCTATCTATCTACCTGTCTGTCTGTCTGTCTGTCTGTCTGTCTATCTATCTATCTATCTATCTATCTATCTATCTATCTATCTATCTATCTATCTATCTATCTACCTGTCTGTCTGTCTGTCTATCTATCTATCTATCTATCTATCTATCTATCTATCTATCTATCTATCTATCTATCTATCTATCTATCTATCTATCTACCTGTCTGTCTGTCTGTCTATCTATCTATCTATCTATCTATCTATCTATCTATCTATCTATCTATCTATCTATCTATCTATCTATCTATCTATCTATCTATCTATCTATCTACCTGTCTGTCTGTCTGTCTGTCTATCTATCTATCTATCTATCTATCTATCTATCTATCTATCTATCTATCTATCTATCTATCTATCTATCTATCTATCTATCTATCTATCTATCTAAGTGCTGAAAAGAATTGAGGGCTAATTAGAATACAGAAAAAGGGAACTGAAGCCCTAAGTGAAGATTAAAACACAATGTGGCATGGAGTTATAGGACATTAATCAACAACAGTGTGGTGTGATGAAGTGGAGTTACTTAATCACCCTGAAGGCCATTCTTAAAGAATGACACACATAGAATGACACAGAATGTTGTATCCATTTATAGTTATATTAAATGATGTGAAGCATCGAGAAACAAGTTAGATCCTGTTCTCACTCACATTATAGCAGCTCTAAAACATGCCTCACCTCTCTGGGTCCTCTCTCTCTTGATGTTAATAAGCCCAAAAAAGTCTTTAAAAACATTACAGCTTTACCCCTGACACAGGAGACTCCTTCCATCAGTCCATGAGTGTCAGTTCAATTCAATTCATTTATTTGAATAAGTCTCAAAGCACCTTTACAGAAGTATAGAAACATCCATCCATCCATCCATCCATTTTCTATACCCGCTTTATTCCTAATTAGGGTCACGGGGATCTGCTGGAGCCTATCCCAGCACACATTGGGTGAAAGACAGGGGTACACCTTTTATACAGGTCACCAGTCCATCACAGAGCCACACACTCACTCCTACGGGCAATTTAGAATTACCAATCAACCTAATGTACATGTTTTTGGACTGTGGGTGGAAACTGGAGTACTCGGAATAAACCCACGCAGACATGGGGAGAACATGCAAACTCCACACAGAAAGGCCCCTAGTATAGAAACAGAGAAAGAAAATTGTTAAATTAAATTATGAAACTATTTTATCCCTATTTCATCCCTAATGAGAAGCCTGAGGCAACGGTGGTGAGGAAAAACTCCCTGAGGAAGAAATCTTGAGAGGAACCAGGCTCAGACAGGAACCTCATCCTCATATGGGTGACACTGGACAGTAAATAATGTAACTGTAACTAGATAATGTCTTTCCTACAACAGCAATCAAGGGCCCATGAGGAACTAATACGTCAATGTAATTTCTGAGATCATTATAGGCACTAATTCCTTGCTGTCACAAGCTGACAGATGTAAATTCAACATCTTACAGAAAACATCATCATATCAACAATATGTCATTATGATGTCTTTGTTCAATAACACAGAGGAAAAAAAACTAAATCAATCTGTTCATTATTAGCCACAGAGGCTATGGAGGCTATCAGAGAAGTTGCTGTGTGCTCAGATTTACTTGTGAAACAACGTGTTCGAATGAGCGCAGTGCTGTTAGAGAAAATTCATCAACACCTTTCGACCAATCAGAAGCCAGAATTCAGTGGGCAGGGAAAAAAGTGAAGTTCAAACCTGTATTCTTCTAAATGAGGCTCTGTGTGTGTGTGTATTATGTGTGTGTGTATTTTATATGTGTAATATGTACAGTATATAAATATATATACGTATGTGTGTGTGTATATTATATTTTTGCATATAATATGTGTGTATTTTATTTATGCGAGTGTAGTATGTGTTTGTGTGTATATTATATTTGTGAGTATTGTGTGTGTCTGTGTATATGTGTGTGTATTATGTTTGTGTGTATTTTGTATTTGTGCATATTGTGTGTGTGTATATTATATGCAAGTGTATTATGTGTGTGTGATGTGTGTGTATATTAGATATGTGAGTGTATTATGTGTGTGTGTGTGTATATTAGATATGTGAGTGTATTATGTGTGTGTGTGTATTATATATGTGAGTGTATTATGTGTGTGTGTGTGTGTATATTATATATGAAAGTGTATTATATGCGTGTGTGTGTATTATATATGTGAGTGTATTATGTGTGTGTGATGTGTGTGTATATTAGATATGTGAGTGTATTATGTGTGTGTGTGTATTATATATGTGAGTGTATTATGTGTGTGTGTGTGTATAATATATGTGAGTGTATTATGTGTGTGTGTGTGTATAATATATGTGAGTGTATTATGTGTGTGTGTATTATATATGTGAATGTATTATGTGTGTGTGTGTATGATGTTTGTGTATATTATATATGTGAGTGTATTATGTGTGTGCGTGTGTGTGTGTGTATAATATATGTGAGTGTATTATGTGTGTGTGTATTATATATGTGAATGTATTATGTGTGTGTGTGTATGATGTTTGTGTATATTATATATGTGAGTGTATTATGTGTGTGCGTGTGTGTATATTATATATGAAAGTGTATTATATGCGTGTGTGTGTATTATATATGTGAGTGTATTATGTGTGTGTGTATTATATATGTGAATGTATTATGTGTGTGTGTATTATATATGTGAGTGTATTATGTGTGTGTGTGTATGATGTTTGTGTATATTATATATGTGAGTGTATTATGTGTGTGCGTGTGTGTATATTATATATGAAAGTGTATTATATGCGTGTGTGTGTATTATATATGTGAGTGTATTATGTGTGTGTATATTATATATGAAAGTGTATTATATGCGTGTGTGTGTATTATATATGTGAGTGTATTATGTGTGTGTGTGTATGATGTTTGTGTATATTATATATGTGAGTGTATTATGTGTGTGCGTGTGTGTGTGTATAATATATGTGAGTGTATTATGTGTGTGTGTATTATATATGTGAATGTATTATGTGTGTGTGTGTGTATGATGTTTGTGTATATTATATATGTGAGTGTATTATGTGTGTGTGTGTATTATATATGTGAGTGTATTATGTGTGTGCGTGTATTATATATGTGAGTGTATTATGTGTGTGTGTGTGTATTATATATGTGAGTGTATTATGTGTGTGTGTGTGTGTATTATATATGTGAGTGTATTATGTGTGTGTGTGTGTATTATATATGTGAGTGTATTATGTGTGTGTGTGTGTGTATTATATATGTGAGTGTATTATGTGTGTGTGTGTGTGTGTGTGTATTATATATATGAGTGTATTATGTGTGTGTGTGTGTGTGTATTATATATGTGAGTGTATTATGTGTGTGTGTGTGTGTATTATATATGTGAGTGTATTATGTGTGTGTGTGTGTGTGTATTATATATATGAGTGTATTATGTGTGTGTGTGTGTGTGTATTATATATGTGAGTGTATTATGTGTGTGTGTGTGTATTATATATGTGAGTGTATTATGTGTGTGTGTGTGTGTGTGTATTATATATATGAGTGTATTATGTGTGTGTGTGTGTGTGTATTATATATGTGAGTGTATTATGTGTGTGTGTGTGTATATGTGAGTGTATTATGTGTGTGTGTGTGTGTATTATATATGTGAGTGTATTATGTGTGTGTGTGTGTATTATATATGTGAGTGTATTATGTGTGTGTGTGTGTGTGTATTATATATATGAGTGTATTATGTGTGTGTGTGTGTGTGTATTATATATATGAGTGTATTATGTGTGTGTGTGTGTGTGTATTATATATGTGAGTGTATTATGTGTGTGTGTGTGTGTATTATATATGTGAGTGTATTATGTGTGTGTGTGTGTATTATATATATGAGTGTATTATGTGTGTGTGTGTGTGTGTGTATTATATATATGAGTGTATTATGTGTGTGTGTGTGTGTGTATTATATATGTGAGTGTATTATGTGTGTGTGTGTGTGTATTATATATATGAGTGTATTATGTGTGTGTGTGTGTGTGTGTGTGTATTATATATATGAGTGTATTATGTGTGTGTGTGTTTGTTTAGGGAGGGCGCCTCTGTTTCCTCAGGATAACACATCAGCATCTGGTAGCAAACGAAATGCCGGTGGCCGACATTCCATCAGACCTGTCTGGCATCTCCGAAGAAGAAACACACACACACACACACGCGTGCATGCACACACATACACACACCCACACTGCTTCTGTGGACCCTCACACACGGGAATGGCACAGCAGTGAAGAGCCTGTCCACTGGAGCTGAAGGTAAGACCACCTGTCTGAATGAGTGTGTGTGTGTGTGTGTGTGTGTAAATAATGAATAACTGAAATTATTTGAATGTTAAATTTTTTTAAAACACAAATGCTAGATGGAAAATGTTTAACTGTCACGCAGGTGTGTAAACTTTTGCGGTATTTTGGTGTTATGTTAAATGTGTTTTAGTGTTAAACTGATTTTCATGATAAGTTTTAATCGCTCAGTCTCACTGAAAGCATGTGCAGTCTAGCCTGTGTCTCAGGGACACTTTAAATAAAGATTCTGAGTGATATCAGGTACAAGAAGAAAGACACTGCATGATAACATGGAGATATTGTGGATAAAAGTGCTGAAAAACACACACACACACGAGAGTGTGCAGAATCACGTTTACCTGTTAATTGTAACTTGAATTCATTCTAAAATATTAATTAATTATATATTTATTTGAGGTGTATTACAGGTATTAGAGGTGACTGAGTCTTCCTGAAACAGATCAGCACTAGGTTTTATGAAGGAGCTCAGATTTCAGAATTAAAATTTAAAGTTAAATTTGAGTTAAAATGATTCAATTTCTGCAAATATACTGCACTGATCAAATCCAAGTCTTTCCTCGTTGGAAGGAAATTGCCAGGTGATGCTGATCTGAGGTCAGTGCTTCAGTTTGTTTCTTTTAATGAAGCAGTTATAAATAAGGTTCGGTTCAAATGTTGCTGATCCTGGATCTGTGTGAAAAAAAGAAATGATTAAAATGTTGACTTCAGTTAATAAATAAATATTACAGTATAAATGTAGGATTTTCTAGTTTTTAGCACTTCAGGATCCGCATGTTGTTATTTTGTACAGGGGTTCTTTAAACCAGAAACCCACCTGTAGTAGGGGGCACAAACTTTTGCACAGAACTAGAGTGAGAGTTTATTGTAAACTGATAAACAAGTACTGAGAGACTTTAACAGGAATCTAATCGGTGAAAACACAAACACGGGCGTTTAAACGTGTGTGTGTGTGTGTTAACGTGAGGATTCGTCCATCCTTTCATCCCTTTTATGTAACGTTGTGTTGGTTATATAACCTCTGTATCTATGACTCTCTATGAGTCCAGAGCCACTGTGCTTCCCTGTATTTACTAATGCACACACACACTGTGAGCCACACATCATAACCAGTCTGTGTTAACGGACACACACGCTGCTCTTAATGACATGCCCTGTGTCTGTCTGAGTGTGTGTGTGTGTGTATGTGTGTGTGTGTGTGTGAGGGAGAGAGAGAGGGATTGTGTGAGTGTTGACACATGTATGAACATCCACATGCTGACTTGCTTCATCTGCTAGGGAGAGACCTTCCTGTAGGAACAGGTGTGTGTGTGTGTGTTGGTAATGTAGTATCTGTACATCATGTTTAAGTTACACAGATGTCCTGACATGTACACACACACATACGCCATAGGTGTTTTCTCCTCAGACTCGTGAAAGCTGGATGAAGAAAAAAATGTAGCAAAGTCCTGCATGTAGTTAAAGATTAGCCATAAAATTTGCATTTTTTTTTATATTTTTAGGTCATTTCTTCTTGGAGTCATCATCTGCTCTAGTCTAGCAACCATGATGGTGTGTATCACTGTATAAGTTCAGTGTAGAGCTTATAACTTTAAGCCTTATTTAATAATTTATTGCGAGTGACAGCAGCTAGCTAGCAAGCTGAGGGTTTGTTCTGGTTAGCTTTCAGCTTTAAGGTATTTCCATAGCAACTGAAGGACCTTATTTTTAGGGAAAACCTTCTTAGCTAATGGAAAAACAAGTATAAAAATAATGTAAGTGGAAATATTTATCATTTCAAGCCACAGTTGCCTCAGAAAATTTGATCACTGGCTGCTAAACTTGACTAACTAGGAAGTTTTTCCTGAAAAAAGTCATTCAAGTGCTGTGAAAAAAGCTGAAAGTTAATCAAATAAAGAATTCTCATAACAACATGAACCAAGAACTTCATTTTTATAGCAGTGAACTAGCTAGCTGGCTAGTGAGTTAGTTTAGCTACTCAGACAGTGTTCATAACTTATGAGAAATATTTATTTTGTCTTAACTAGAAAGATTTTTCTTCATAAATTTTGTGGAAATACTTTAAAGGTGAAAGCTAATGCTAAACATAGGGCCAGGCATTCATCAGAATCTCTCTGCTAATGAAATAAACAAATTCATGACCAAAGAACATTTTATTCAATTTATTTCCTTACATCATTCAGTATTTTAGCGAGAATATACATCAGTACACATCATATTTAATATCTTACTTCATGGTGCTGTTAGCTAACTTGCTGTTTCTGTTTAGCTAATTCTGTTTTAAAGCTTAGCTAGTTTATTTACTCACACGCTAGCATTTTAAAGTGAGCTGGTTCACATTACCCAACCTTCGTCTCTAATCTCTACACTGTTAGCACTGTGCTAACTATATTAAATATTTCCATCTCACCTAGTGTCACTGCTTCTCACGTGTAATTGTTCAGTTTTATCGGTTGACCCGAAGAACCCACACAGCAGCCGAGGCCAAACAAAACACAATTTTTCCCATTCGCTGTTTATATAAAACTGTCTTCAAAACACACATATTACCAGAGAAATAAACAGCGCTTTCCTCTCAGGCGTACAATATTTATGAATCAGGTTTCCTATTCGAGATAAAAATATTGGAAGAGGATACACCTCCAGACCCCGGAGTGAAAACACGGCACTAATTCAACAAACTCTAGCGCTCATGCCAAGCAAAGCAAACACACACACACACACACACTGCTCCTTATTCTTACCAAGTTCTCTCTTTATAATATAAAACTTTATAATATAAAAAACTCTGCTAGTTTTGTTGTCATGCTACATTCAGACACGGTTATGTTTTCACTGTGTTTTCTAGAAGATTCCACATGAAATACATGTTACATACTTTCATGACTTTAATCTTAAATTAAAAATGTGATATTATGCTAGCTATAAGCACACAGTCGTAATACAGTGTTAATGGCTGTGGAAGGTTGTTTAGCATTTAATGCTAAATGTACTTGGAGAGTAATTTCAGTAGTATGGAGCCTGAAAGTAGTAAACAAACGATATTTCTGAAGTAAATGTTGACATTTCTGATAGTTTTGTCCCACTTTCCTTGGGTCTTTAGCTACATACACTATGTTGCCAAAAGTTTTGTGATTTTGCCTTTACATGCACATGAATGTAATATGGAGATGGCCCGCCCTTTGCAGCTATAACAGCTTCAACTCTTCTGGGAAGGGTTTCCCACAAAGTGTAGGAGTGAGTTTTTATGGGAATTTTTGACCATTCCTCTAGAAACGCATTTGTGAGGTCAGGCACTGATGTTAGATGAGAAGGTCTGGCTCACAGTCTCCACTCTAATTCATCCCAAAGGTGTTCTGTGGGGTTGATGTCAGGACTCTGTGCAGGCCAGTCAAGTTCCTCCTCACCAAACTCCCTCATCTATGTCTTTATGGACCTTGCTTTGTGCACTGGTGCACAGTCATGTTGGAACAGAAAGGGGTCAGCCCCAAACTGTTCCTACAAAGTTGGGAGCATGGAATTGTTCAAAATGTCTTGGTATGCTGAAACATTAAGAGTTCCTTTTACTGGAAATAAGAAGCCGAGCCCAACCCCTGAAAAACTACACCTGAATTCAGTAATTTGGAGGGATGTCCGTGCTGTTAGAGTTGTTAGCTATCTTAATGCTGAGAATCTGTGTATTAACAGTGCCTAGAAACACTGTCCTAGCTTTAGAACACAAACTATAATTTCCAATTAAATTCACTTCTGTGTTTCAAAAGACAACAAAGGTTGACATTTTTTAAAATGCTACATTTCTAAATTCTGTAATTTAGCGTCTGGTTGATCTGTTTGCTGACAGGACAAACCCACAGCCATATTGTATCCCAGTATTGAACCCTCCCCGGAGCCAACATGCCCATCCTGAAGAAGATCCCTGGGAGGTCCAGGAGTAACCTCAGCAACAGTGAGGTGATGCTTAAGAATAACCACGACAACAGTGAAATGATGCTACAGAGTAACCATGGCAATGGTGAGCTCATCCTTCCGCCATCCAGCCTCAACCCCTTTGACGACGTGGACCTGGATATGGGTTGGAATGAGGAAAAAGGTGGGGTATGGGAGAGAGGACGGGGCATGACAAGGTCATCGCGTGAGGGCGAGGCAATGGAAAACGAGGTGAACGCTGAGCTGCATGGAGGCCTGAAGGTCACAGACAGGTCGAAGGGCAGCTCTCCTCTGAGAGGGACACTGGAGAGGATATGCGGCTCGTCACCGCTCAAGACGTTGGGAAAACTGAGCAAGGGGCTGCGCATGACCGGACGAAACGTGTGGAGCAACACCCTGCCAGCCACACCCACTACCGGGAAGGAGAAGAAGAAGAAAAAGAATCATAGGAGGCCATCTGAGGAGATCATGACCCTGCTGAGGTCAGTGAATCATTTATTTAAAAATGAGATTAGAAAAGCGAGGACATGAAGTGTGTGTGTGTGTGTCTGTGTTCAGCTGACACTAGCTTAACGTCATGGCTGATCAAAATGAAAGCTTCATTCGCACCAGATTCTGCCAGTAGCATGGCTGTTTATAATTAGCTTGTTTAGTGCTGTGTGTGTGTGGTATGTGGTAGGTCTTTGTGGAAAGATTGGCTCTATTAATACCAGGTACATTGTTTCCCCTGGTTCAGTGGGCTGTGTCTCTCTTCCATCGTAAACACACAAACACACATCCGTTTGTTTATTTATAATACACAGAAAACTGTTTCACAGGAGCGACACAATGAAACGCTCAGGTCATGTCCGTTCACCCCTACCTCTGCTTAATTAATTCTTATGGAGTTATTCAGGAAACTGGCTAAAGAACACACGCCTCGGGAAACACTCCTGGAGAGAGCAGATGAAATTAAAAAAAAAACTATAGAGTTATAGATCTGGAAATGTAAAGAGGGCTGTGTTCGGGAGAGCTGATGTAATGAAAAGAATGCACGTCCATTTTTACTCGTTCAGTTCTCCTTCCTTCTTTTTTAATTTTAGTGTTTATTCATGCTTAGAACCTAACAAATGTGTTAAGTGCATGTGGAAATAACTGTACAGAAAAAAAAACCTCAAAGGAGTTTGTAAAAGAACATATTTGATGAAAGGATGGCCCTCTGTTGACAGACAGGTGAATCTTGACTGGCCCACCCTCGCTGATTAAACTATATACCTCTCTTTACGAAAAACTATGAAGCGTCAAGCAACTGTTTTTCTTAAAGTGGCTGAGCTCATTTCTGGGCCTGAACATTTGAAACAGAAGCATAAATTTCCCAATTTTAAAATATGGAAATGTCACACATTGGGGTTTTTATAAGATCTCATTGAAATTATATGATTGGTTCAGGTAAAGATGCACTATTAAAAAAAATGACAAAACACTCCTTTAAGTTCAATGTTCAAAGTGAGCTGCTTTTAAGGGATGTGGTAGCTCAGTGGTTACAGCGTTAGACCACTGGTCAGAAGGTTGTGAGTTTGAATCCCTGGTCCACTAAGCTGCCACTGCTGGGCCCTTGAACAAGGCCCTTAACCCTCAATTGTATAAAATGAGATAAAATGTTGGTTGGTCTGGATCATTGTGTCTGCCTAGTACAGTCAATGTCTCCTAAAAGGAAGAGGAGAGTTAGGATGGTGGAATGATAATGATGTCCTAAAGTTGTCAGTAGGCATAATGTTACACAGCAGAAGAAAAGATTTTGGGTGCAACAGACTTTCTTTACTCATCTCTCCGAAACAGAAACAAAGAAACACACTTGGACACAAAATATGCCTTGGTGGCTCGATTACCTTTGGGGGAAAGGGGAACATTGTGGAATTCTAAGCTCGTGCCAAACAATTCCACTCTTAAACTGTTACAGAGGCTGTTTCCCATAACCACCTGAACCCTGGCACTGTTTGGTTCTGTCTGGTTTAACCTCATCATCGTAGTATGAAGATAATAACAACGTCCTACAGTTGTGTTGCATGTGTGATAGTTGTTACACTGCTGAGTTCATCTTCACCTTTCCCTTCATCTGGTCCAGGTTAGCAGGCAGGAGGAAGAAGAGCGAGCGGAGAGAGAGTCTCCCTGAGGGGGAGCTGAACGGTGAGGATGACGAGGATGCTGACCGTCGACCCTCGTTCCTGCGCAGCCTGAGCAAACTCCGTGGAGACTCCCTCACCAGCCGTGACTCCCAGGAGGCCGAGCAGGAGAACCCAGAGGAAGAGACGCCCATCAAGCGCAGGGAGCCGCTCTCAGGTGAGAACCTTGTTCTGTGTTGGTGCTTTGTGGCTTATCTAACATAATCCTTCAGGTGTTTGACATTGTAATTACGACATTTTCTTGGATAGTGTTTCCATGTGAACAAATCAAGGCATCATGTGGAATGTGAACTTTTAAAAAGTCATGCGGGTAAAAATTACCCTTGTTGCTCATGTTGCTAGTTTTGTATGGATGCTACAAGGCTAAATTTACGGTTGTGTTATTGTGGTCATTGTGTAATTTATGTACGGATGCTGAATAATGGCTCTGGATTACGCAAGAAAACAAACAAAGGCACTGAAAGTGGGAAACGGGGAGAGAAAGCCATGATTGAGAACATGTATATGCCATGACCCACGTCTTTCCTCAACCTGTTTACGTTGCTGTTCTATAGTCAGCACATCAAAATGAACAAGCACCAGGTCCTGACCCGACTGACGCCTTCTTTTCTTCCTCATCCGAGTGAGACAGAAAGTGCGTTGACCTGAATACTTAAACAGACCTGAATTACACGAACAGAAGTTTGAACACCTGTGAACCCTGATCCCTTTATTGGCAGCCCATCGACGTGCTCTCGGATCACTAACAGGCCGGAAGTCTGTTCCGTCTACGGCCGGGGACTTCATCACCTCACCCACAAAGCTTTGCTCTTAATAAGTAGCTCAAGGTCTTAAGGTCCATCTGAGTCATTGGCAATCAACCGCGAAAAATCAGGAAACGACGTACATTCACTGAGCATTTGTTCTGATGAGACTCTCGCCAGAAGCTGCGTCAACGGTCAGAGTGTTCTAATTGCGAGAACACCCATAATGACAACAACACACTCTCCCACAGTACATAACGCATTTCTCGTGTTCTGAACACATCTCACACGACAGAGTGGGCTTTGATTTACGTTATTTCAAATCGTGGTTTGTACCAAATGTACCAGAAAATTACAATCAACAAAGACGTATTTGGTGTCTAGTTCTTTGGTGTTTCACTTTGAATCCATGACGTTAATGTAATTAGTAAATTTATAGTTACATCATAAATGATATTATATATAAAACCATAAATAGCATGAGTACAGTATTAAGGCATGTCATTACTGAGAGGATTTTAAGTTACTTAAGGGAAACTTCCTTTTGATCGTCAGGTGAATCTCAGAAAGGTTGAAGGGCATGTCTTTGAGCTTGTGTATGGACGTTACACTTAATGACACACCCCCCATTAATGGTTCTGAGAACTGCCGTAAATTGGTCCTACAGTATGGTTTAAACCTTTCACAGGTTGTTTTGTATATATAAATTTCTAAAATCATTTCACTCTTTGTTCAGTCCTTGAGATCCTGCAGTTGGTGAATCAGCGAGACCTCCTGCTGGCCGACACCCACATCCAAGAGCTGGAGAGAGAGTGCGAACTTGACCCCACCCTTCTGCAAACCCCGCCCACTACCCCCACGACCACACCTACAACCCCTCCCCCTCCGTCCTCCACTTTGTGGCTCTCCCTGGCAGGCCAGTGTGATGATGAGGCTCCAAGTGCTTGGGACGCAAGCTTGAGGAAAATCAAAGATGTGGAGCTGCTCTATGAGGCACTGCAGCGAGAGATGTGGGATGTGGTGCGCGAGTCGCTTCGCCAGCCATGTGCCGGCCCCCAGCTTGGGCTAGTCGTGCTTGTGATCCAGCAGGAGGAGCACGCCGACCGCGTCTGGGCCCTGCGCAAGGAAGCTCACTCCGAGCTCCATGACGGGGCCCAGACTGACCTGCATGAGAAGGCCCCGTCAGACCTGCGTGAGAGGGCCCACTCTGACCAGCGTCAGGAGGCACAGTCCAACCTGTTTGAGGGGGTCCGTTCCAGCAAGCGTCCCCGGAGGCTGAGGCAAAAGTGGGCGGAGGCAGTTGGAGAGGCTGCTGATTGGTCACTGCCACAGCCTGGGGGTATCACAGCTGGTCAGATGGCCATGTTCCTGGACCGACTAAGAGGAAGAGTGGTGGAAGACATGGATGCAGCAAGGAGGAACGTGGTGGGAGTTTACCCAAAGGAGTTCTCTGTGTTTCAGGTGTACATGCAGAGCTACCACAGAGGCGTGGCCAAACGTCTCCGAACCATCACTGCAGGACAAGTGCAGATCACTGATATTTACTCACTGCTCGACTGGGTCTACAATATCTACAACAGGTAGACCTTCTGCTACCATTTCTCCGAGAATAGATCCCAAACAACATTTTATAGATGTAGCCTCTGACTTTTAAAAAGTGTTTAAAATGTTTCTGGTCCAGTAATAAGCCCTGCCCCCTGACAGAACAGATACCCCATTTTTCTCTCTTCTCAAAAAGGCAACTAATTCAGAGCTTGGGTCATTTAGTGGAGACAGAAAATGTTTGTCTGTATTTTCATTGTAATTGTATTTCACCTCACAGGCAGGAGGGGACTTGTGAAAATTAACAAGTAACACAAAATCGTTTTCCTATATTTAGAGATATTTATAACCCCAGTATACACTCAGTTACACATATACACAGCTTGTCAGTTTTGGGCTGTAGCATTATGGCTGACTGGAGGGGTGTGTTGCAGGGATGTGCTGGGCACGGTGGGTGCTATGGGGTCTATAGACTGTGGAGCTCTCGAGCCATTGCTTCCTGCCGAGGTCATGGACAGACTGGAACAGGAGTGTCTCGACACTGTCTGGGTACACACACACACACACACACACACATTCAATATACACAAGTATACACACTAACCCATATACACACAGGGACACAATCACTGGAAGTGATTTCAAATGTAATGTAATCTATGAACTGTTTTGTGCGTGTGTGTGTGTGTGTGTGTGTGTGTAGGATAAGGTAACTATGGAGCTCTCTCAGGTTCTGGAGGATGAGGAGAAGCGATGGTCTCAGACTTTACACATTGAGGAGTACCAGTCCGGCCTTGCACGGTCAATTATACAGGTAAAACATACACATGTATATATACATGAGTGTAATTGTGTGTGTATCTGAGTGCACATTATTCTTACTCAGAGAGATCAGACATTATTATTATTATTATTATTATTATTATTATTATTATTATTATTATTATTGTGAATGATGGGGCATTCTCATTACTGTGAGCGATCAGAATTTATTGTTTATGTGAGTGATTGGACATTATTATTAGTGTACGTAATCACTCGTGTCATAAAGACGATTATGTGTGTGTGTGTGTTTTGTCAGAGGCTGAAGGTGGACCTGGACAGATCGACTGGTGTCAGTCAGCCTTTGGGAGCTCGAGTGGCCAGGTGCACTCTCAAAGGGTTAGCTGACTTTCTTCACAGGTGAGGAGCAGGATAATGATGATGATGATGATAATGACGATTATAGTGTGTGAAATTTTGACAAAGAATATTTTTGTGCGTTTAGTTTCCAGAGAAAAGTGGAGATGTTCCACGAGACTCAGGCAGAATTTGGGGATCGAGCTGATGGTTACGTGTCCCGCACCATCGCTCTAGCCAACTGCGTCCCTCCCTTCAGGTCAGTTCAGGAGCTCTTCTGATCACTCACATCTCTGTTATCTATAAACAGAGCCAATCACACACACACACACACACAACTTCACTGCAAGTAACTTCAAATGTAGTGTAATGTGTGACCTGTAATGTGTGTGTGTGTGTAGGAGCTTTGTGGAACGCTGTAGGCAATGTGACCCCCTCGGCAGTGAAGACTCCTCCCACAGAGCGCGCTCGTCACTCGAACGCATCATCAACCAGTCTGTACGAGTTCTCACCGACAGACTGTTTGAAAGCATTAGGGTAAGATATAACACACAAACACACACAAATATGATTTGATGATTTTTTTCCTCTGTGTGTGTTGTCTAACAGTGTGTGTTCTCTGCCATCTAGCCCTTCTTTGATAAACTGCTCAGAAAGAAATGGCTGAACAACACAGAAGCATATGAGAGCATTGAGGCCTCCATCAAACAGCACTTTAAAAAGTTTCGCAGGATGGACTGTCCTCCCTATCAGGTACAACACACACACACACACACACACACCATAGAAAAACATCTGACAATAACCAGGATATCTCACTGGAATTCATAATGTACTGTATCTTTTGGATTAATTAACTGATTCAGTTACTCAAGCAAAAAGATTCATGATGAATTGACTCATTGATATATTGTACTCAATATCTCATTGCCTCACTTTCTTATTAAATAACTGAGTCATTGACTCTGTCACTTATTGAATCACTGATTTGTTGACTTATTGATTCATTGACTAATTGACATATTGACTTATTCACTCACTGGCCATTTGACTCCCTGACTATTTGACTCATTGATTTGTTGACTCATTGACTGATTGACACATTGACTTATTGAATCATTGATTTGTGGGTTATTGATTCATTGACTGATTGATGTATTGACTCATTGACATTAACTTATTCACTCAAAGGCCATTTGACTCGTTGGCTTGTTGACTCATTGATCTGTTGACTCACTGATTTGACTTGTCAACTCAACGACTTGTTGAATCACTGATCCATTGATTCTTAACTGATTGATTGACAGACACTGGTGAACGAGGTGCACAGGCGGGTCATGGTGGAATACGTTCGCGCAATCATGAGGGGGCGGGTCATCTGCACATCACTCAAAATGAGGAAGAGACTCGCATTCCGGCTGCAGGACGAGGCCAGACAGCTCAAAGCACTTTTTAAAGACCTGGTATGTGTAAACACACACACACACACACACACACACCCCAATATATACAAATACATGTATCATTGTGTTCTCTTGACAATATTGCACACGTTCTGTTCACTTTCACTGATGTCAAGCTTTAAACGAAACATTAAGAAGAACCTCAGCGCGGTTGCAAAATCTTATCTACAGTTCCAAGAAAATGCGAGAACAGAGTCAGCTGAGCTTTTTATTTTTTTCTGAGTGTCCGTGTTAGAGTGCATGAGCAGCGCCAACCTTATCTGTCCAGTGTTTCACTTAAACAACCCGTCCATCATCTTAACGGAAAACAGGAAGTGGGCCACTCGGGCACTTCCCGCCTGCCGTCTCTGAAGGCTTTCTGCGGCTTAGAACTGTTTCCGTGGAAATGCCCAAACAAGCTTTTAATTCCACAGAGGATATTTAGTTTGCGGACAAGAGCGAGAGTGTTGGAGGATATTTATAGCTCATGCCTATGTGAAACTCCTCTGGGTAGCATAAAGGGGTCAGAATCGGACACCGAGGAGCTCTGAACTCCAAATTCCCAACATACAAACTACAGCCGAGAAACAGCGAGAGGGAAAAATTCAAGCGTATCAATCATTTTTACTTACACCAGCCTACAGATCTACAGTATCACTCAAATTATTAAGTTCTGATGAGCTAATTTTCAATTCTCTCTCTCTCTCTCTCTCTCTCTCTCTCTCTCTTAGGAGTCTACCTGTTCCTGGCTGGACAATGTGATTGGTCACCTGGCTGACATCATCCTCCTGGAGGACACGCCCTCTATTCAGATAGAGGTGGGAGTCCTGGTGAAGGAGTTCCCAGATATTCGGTATGAAACACACACACACACAACATCTGACAATAACATGGATATCTCAATGAAATTCTTAATGTACAGTATCTTTGGGATTAATTAACTGATTCAATTAATCAAGCAAAATGATTCATGATGAATTGACTCATTGACATATTGAATAATTTGCAAATTGCCATATACTCAATTGACTCACTTTCTTAGTGAATTATTGAGCCATTGACTCTGTCACTTATTGAATCTTTATTTTGTTGACTCATTGATTTATTGACTCAATGACATATTGACTTATACACTCACAGGCCATTTGACTCCCTATTTGACTTGTTGACTCATTGAATTGTTGACTCACTGACTGGTTGACTTGTTGATCAATCATCAGGAAAAGCTGCCAATGTTATAGACAGACTGACAGACATTCCTTCTTCACTGGGACTGCCAGTCTTAGTCAGTCTCAAACTCACAAACACACACACACACACACACACATTCATTTGATCCATGATTAATCAACAATTAGGAAAAGCTGCCACTATTACAGACAGACCGATGGACAGAGAAGCCACTCCTTCTTCGTCAGTCACACACACACACACACACACACACACACAGAACAGGACATTTCTCTGCAGCGTGCAGCAGAAACATGACCCATTACTCAGCGTTATCTCTTTGGACCCTTTAACACCCTAAGCGCTTCATCATTTTTATAACAGCCGTATGAAGTGCAGAGCTGGCAGACGGAAGCGAGCGGCTCTGAACTCTGTCTGTCACAGGCGCACTTCATTCAGGAATAAGTGAACCTCTCGACCCCAACCTCTTCCTGTCTCTGCAGAACGGCTATTTTTCACAACACCCTTCACCTTCCTGAACTCTTAAGAATGTCTCGCCGAAAATAGTCCCCTTGGAGACGGAGGGTTGTGACGCGCCACAGTGCCAAATTCCCTACGAATAGTGCAGAGAATCGGCTGGCACAAGACGAGGAGGTGCATGTGGAAAAGGCGGGACACAAGGAGTCTTAAACCTAATGCGTGTTTTTATTTTTTTGGCTCAAAATGTGTCTGAACACCTGCAAAAACAAACAAACAAACAAACAAAAAAAGAAACGCTTCCTGTGACTGGAGAAAATAGTACTGCACTGACCAGGAGAAAGTTAGCAAAAAGAAGACTCCAGGAAAAGCTACAATACAAACTAATCAAAGATTGAGCCATTTTGTAAACAAAAAAAATCAGCATTTTATGACCACACCCCCTTATTTATGGCTCCGCCCCTTAAAGCAGTCGCATATTGAGAATCAAAGTGCTTGTGTGTGTTCATTTAGTCAACTGCCAAAGTGTAAAAAGTGTCATTGTGCAGACTAAAAATGCCAAGAGACTACACCCTGATGTCGGTGTGATTTATTCTGAAGAGCATGTGAAGCTTAACTCATCATTTTTTGATTAAAAGTGAAAAATAACATGGAAGACATAGAAGGCTTGTTTGAAGACCAGTCCTGTGTGTGTGTGTGTGTGTGAGAGAGAGAGAGAGAGAGAGAGAGAGAGAGAGAATCAAACAGTCGAGAGATCGGAATTGCGTGTGAGGAAGATATACAGAGACAGAGAGATAATGCACACGTTTCCGTGATCCTGTTATTCAGCGTACAGGGTCTAGGGGACAGTTTGATTGACGTGAACCTTAAATCCTTCTTACAGGCCATTCTGACGGAACCAAATCACTTGTGTGTGTGTGTGTGTGTGTGTTTGTGTGTGTGTTGTCATTGGCTGGCAGTGCTCCTGTTTGCTGACGCACAACTCGGCTCAGCCAACAGGAAGTCGCTGTGGACTACTTCCTGTACTTGCCAGGTCACAGGAGACTCGCCGGTGCCATCACTCAGAAAAGATACACACACTAATGCTAAAACATTCCAGTGAAGACACTGGTTCTATACACACACACACACACACTTGGCAGTTCTGTGTAAACAGATCAAAGTGATACTTGTGACCCTGCATATGGTCACTGCTTCCTGTTGTTGATCTTCTCTGTCAGTTAAACTCGGACAGTTTCAGTGTCACTGCAGAGTGATAAGACAGATCTCAGATCAGCTACTGGAGATGCTTTAAACAGACTGTCAGAAGTTTCATTTTTGTAGTTTTTGTCCAACAGCAAATGATCGCAAGTGTATCGATGAGATACAATATAAAACATTTTGCAGAACATAAAAAGAGTAGTGGTAAGACCCACCTCCTTTACTGGGACTGACTGATGCAGAGGCAATGCCTCTTTTACTTGAAATGACTGATACAGAGGCCACACCTCCTTTACTTGGACTAACTGATGCAGAAGCCATGCCTCCTTGACTTGGACTAACTGATGCAGAGGCCATGCCTCCTTGACTTGGACTAACTGATGCAGAGGCCATGCCTCCTTGACTTGGACTGACTGATGCAGAGGCCATGCCTCCTTGACTTGGACTGACTGATGCAGAGGCCATGCCTCCTTGACTTGGACTGACTGATGCAGAGGCCATGCCTCCTTGACTTGGACTGACTGATGCAGAGGCCATGCCTCCTTGACTTGGACTGACTGATGCAGAAGCCACGCCTCCTTTGCTTGAACTAACTGATGCAGAGACAATGCCTCTTTTTCTTGAAATGACTATTGCAGAGGCCACGCCTCCTTTACTTGGACTGACTGATGCAGACGCCATGCCTCTTTTATTTAAAATGACTGTTGCAGAGGCCACACCTCCTTAACTTGGACTAACTGATGCAGAGGCCACGCCTTCTTTGCTTGGACTAACTGATGCAGAGGCCATGCCTGCTTTACTTGGACTGACTGATGCAGAGGCCACGCCTCCACTGAAATGCACATGCCTTCTTTGAGAACAAAGCTAGAGAATCAGGGGAGAATCAGGATGAAATGAGATAAAAACAAATAATTTCTTTTTTTATTCTTTCAGGAGGAAGCATGTCTCTGCTGTACTAAACGTTAGAGGGATGGTCCAGCAGGCAGAACGACAGGAGATTCTCGCCGTCGTCCGAGACTTTGAGACCAGCGACAGCCCCGCGCATGTTTCCAGAGACCATGCATTGTTCTCTGAGATCACTGTGGCAACGGACATGCCCTGTCTGGGACTGGTTCTGATCCGTTTTGGACTGAGGGTGTCATCATGGGTGTCGAGCGCCCGACCTCGCAGAAGACGTCCCACAAGGAACGCAAGCCGGAGAGCAGACAATGCGAATGAACACGTTACACAAGAGAACCAATAACATCTCACTAACCACTTAAACAAGACAATGAGTCACTAGTCAACAAGTCAACTTTCAACTATCAGCCTAGACGTAAAAAAATAAAAAAAATAAAAAAACAACAACATATAGACTCACAAACTTGCTCTTTAGAATGTAGAAATTGCTCAGCCTTTTCCCCAGAATGTTTAAGATGGACATGCGTCCTTCATGCTTTACATTATCCCATAATTCTGTTCACTGATCTTCCTGTCAAAAGGTTTCAACCTACACTGAATTATTCGTGTCGTAGCTAGCTAAAAATCCGATTTGCCTTTGTAGATTACCAAAAGTAACTTACTAGCAGGGTTATTCTTTTGAATAACCCTGCTAGTAAGCATAGGTTAGCAGAAAAATGGCTTAGGTTCCATCCTCAGGTACACCAATAAACTAGCAAGAAAAAGCAGGTATGTCATGTACAGGCAGCAGCCACATACGCTGACACTGAAATCCGTCCTGAATCTGAACCAGGTTTCGGTTTTGTTCGCTAAAAAGGTGCTGCCTCCAGAATGGAACAACCAAATATTATAGACACGTGAGCAGTGTTTGATTTGAGTGACACTAAAAACACCACAACTACACAAGACACAAACCGAGTAGTTCGAATCCATGTGTTCCACAAGCTGAGTGCAGGAAGAAATAGAAAAATGTGACCCTCACGTTTCTTTGAGGCAGGAGGATTCAAACAGGAAGTACTCTCCATTATTCACACAGCGAACAGGAAGTAGACTTAATGACCGCCGAGTCATCAGTCCCTCAGTCTGACACAGCTAATGGTTCCTCCGGTGGAAACAAAGCTCTATTCCAGTTCACGCCAAACAATGGAGCTCGCTCGTGAATAGACACAGGGTCTTGTCCCATTTTAATCCAACTTGCACTCATGTGCATTGTTAAACCGTTTAGATAAATAACCTATAAAAAAGTAAACGCTTACAAGATATCCTTAATCCATCTCAGGCATAGGATGCGCCGAAGGAAAAAGTGATTTCCGGTTGAACTGGTGCACGAGTTTGTACAAATCCAGTTGGGAAGGGTTTCATTTAAGGAAGAGTTTTTTTTTTCATTATTTATATATAGAAAGCAGTTACTGTGGAAAACATTCTGTTTATTGGTAATGCTTATCCTGAAGAGCTAGCTAGGCTAATCAGTGCTACTGGAAGTGTGAATATGGGTCACTGCCAGGATCGAAGGTTTAATTTGTTGATAGTGCACTTTAGTAGGTTCTTTGATTTTTGGCGTATTAGGTGATTATTACTTGTCACACTAATACTATGGCGATCGGTATGATCTGAAAACCATCATATACTGTCCTCTGATTGGTGGAAGAGTGTCAAATCAGTGCTCAAACTCAGCATGAGAAATTTTCCTCTCTGACAGAACTTTGCTGTCAGCCAACTTAGTGGCGCCAAAGCACCTGCCGAGTTATGCGTCCTAAGATCACTGATCAAGAGCGCGAAGCCAGGTTTTGCTAAAAGAAGGTAATCTTAGAATGTTTGTACCATGTACCATGGGGTTTTCACATGTTTCACAGCATGGAGTAATGTTTAGCCTTGAGTGGGCATGATGATCCACAGGGAGCAGTCAGATTAGAGCAGGACTAACTTGGCCTTACTGCATCATCATCATCATGGGGGCGGTGGTAGCTCAAGTGGTTAAGGCTTTGGGTTGTTGATTGGAGGATTGGGGTTCGGGCCCCAGCACCACTGAGCCGCCACTTTTGGGCCCTTAAACAAGGCCCGCTGTATCATGGCTGACCCTGCGCTCCGACCCCAATCCCCAAGAATTGGGATATGTGAAGAAAGAATTTTACTGTGCAGTAATGTATATGTGGCAAAAATTAAGGCTACCTAATTTAATCATCTGCTTTATAAAGATGTTTGTAATAAGGAAATTGACGGTTTCATGAGTGAGTAAACAGGATGCAGGAATATGGATTATGAGAGCAAGTGTGTTTAATATAATAAGCATTACGCTTGGCTTGGTGAGGTTCTTGAGGCATCTTTCTTTGAAATTTTCAGCATGTCCATCGTCATGAATCTTAACACAAAACTCACACTAGTCCATACTGAAGCCTCATTCTTTTTTTAATGCACAATAGTCCAAAATAAAGAGTTTATTATTAAAGAAGTATTTTCAGTTACCGTACTCAATCATATTCCTATGTGCATCCTTCTAAATAGCTGGTCTTGAACTTTATCTATTCAATTATTTGTGCAGTTTCTTTGTGAAATTCAATTGAATGATATGAACTGAAGTGATGTGAAACATTATTGGGATTTATTCTAACGTTTTCAGTGGAAATAAATAAATAAAAGAAACACCCATTGACTGGGTATCGAAGCAAAAAAAAAAAAACTGTCTTCATTTTAGTTCCTGAATGAGGTGCTGTAGTGGGATCTGGGAGGAAGTTTCTGCACGGGTTCTCTGGATAACGAATGCTTCTTAGTGGAGAAGAAAGGGTTCGACTTGGAATCTTTTTGGATTGTGAAACACCGGTTGTGTCTTTTTACTCGGGACATTTACACGTTCCCTTAGAGGGACAACTGAGGATCCATCAAATCTTCTTAACTTTCAAATTATTAGGGATAAATTTGGTATTTATGACAAAACAAGTGCTCTGACCTGATTTTTTTGAGAGTTAATTGCGATGTTTACCTCAAACAAGAAGATCTAGGTTTAAAGTTTTTTAATAAAAAAGTGGCTTTGGCTAAACACTATGTTTGTTCCTATAGCTACCATGGGGAAAAATGGTGTTTATGTATATTCTGGGAGATAAATTAAGTATTTAAGCCAAAGTATTCTGGCTAGACTGTTATAGTGGATTAATGGGGTGTTTAGGATAAGCACAGTGTTTTGGCTGAACACTTTTTGTAGGTTATGTGATATTTTGATCAAACAAGGTGTTAGGGTGTAAGAATTTTCATTAAAAAAAGAGGTAACGTTTTTAAACGGATGTTTATTTTTATGAGCAAATGTGGTATTTTGACTACATTTACATTTACATTTCCGGCAGACGCTCTTATCCAGAGCGATGTACAAGAGTGCTTTGAAGTCTCCATCAATGAGTACATTAACACTGGTTCAATAGGACGTAGGATACCATTAGCCTAAAACCTGTGTTGGGAGATTTTTTTTTTAATATATATTGACATACAACAATACATAAAACAAACAGGGAAAAATAAGAGCTAGTTTAAGTGTTTCAGGAAGAAGTAGGTCTTCATCCATCATTTGAAGACGGTCAGTGACTCGGCTGTACGGACATGGGGAAGTTCATTTCACCACCTCAGTGCCAGAGCAGAGAAGAGTCTAGATGTATACCTACCTCTTACCCTGAGAGATGGTGGAAGCAGTCGAGCGGTGCTAGTAGATCAGAGGGTGCGAGGTGCAGTGTGAGGAGTAATAAGAGTAATAAGATGTAAGCTTTGAATGTTATTATTAAGAAATGAGGTGTGTTGCCCAGAAAGATAGTTTAGGTCAAATGGTTATCACAGATGAATGAGGTATTTAGTCAACACAAACAATAAAGATTTATAGATAAAACAGATGTTTATGTCAAGCGAGTGATTCAGGGTCTACATGTTTTTTTTTATATACATAGGATGGTTATGATGGGAAATGATGTATACTGCTAGAATAGTTGCTTTTTAGTTTGGTTTTTATGAAGCAGTGGGGAATTTCATGTGGTTATTATGGGGAAACGGTAGACATTAGCAGAGAAGACGGGATTTTAGTGAAACGGTTAGATAAAGAGGATGAATTATTTAGGTGAAAGTTCTCTTTTCAGGTAAACAGTGTTTGTGTTTGGGGTAAAGAGTTTTTGTTTAGTTTGTTTTGTGTGTAGGAGGAGGTTTGGGAAGTGAAAAGGGTTTTAGGGGGTAAACAAGCGCTTCCTGTTGTGCTGCGAGGTGCCAAACGGATCCTCCGATCAGAGCCAAGTTTACAAACCAGCGCAGGCGGCTACATCCTCTCTCTCACACAGCAACGCACTTTCATCTGTAACAAAGCACTGTCCTAGAATAGCACATACACACACATGTACACACACACACACGGTCCTTAGAATGCACAAGCACAAGCGCACAAACATACATCGAGGTGTCACGATGATTCATTAGCGTTAAATTACCATAATGTTAGCTTTGTGCACATCTTGATTGTTTTCTTTAAGTTGGCCTTGGCCCATGGTTCTTAAACAGCAAGTCCTACCATCTTGTATGCTCTTCCTCCAGCGGCCTGTTGTCGCAACAGGGAGCATTGTGGGTAATGGATTCATCAGATACTCCAATCAGTGAAACCTGATGAAACACGGGAAATTGGGACGTCTCCGAGCACTGAGGTAGAATTCCCAGAAGCCGGTTCCAGGCTTCCTGTCATTATGGATCTCAAACCTTCGGCACCTTCGAGGCAGGAACGTCGAGGAGGAACTTTTCAACATCTGGTCTTTTTTATTAACTCTCTCTCTCTCTTCCTCTTTCTCTCTCTCTCTCTCTCTCTCTCTCTGTCTTGTTTCACTCTCTGCCTCATTGTCCCTCTCTTTTTAAGCCACTTTAAAATTTCAGCAATATTTTGATGATCCCAATAAAACTGTGTGTCCTCCATGCCACATTATATGCTGAAGATCCTTGCTGTTGGTCTGTGAGTGAAACGGAAACAGGCTTGCATAAACATTCTTCAAATTGAACTTCAGGTCATGAGAATACTTTTTTGTCTTTTAGGATGTTTTGCTGTCATCCCAGATTTTAGGCAGCCAGAATTGTGTCATCAGCTGTTCAAAATGCTTTATTTGGCTATCTGCATAAATTCTTTTACTTTTAATATCACTAGTTATCTGACACTAGCTAGACTAGCAAGCTAGCTAATGTCAGGTAAGCTTTTGTATTAGGTTTAACTGTTTTGGTGTCATTTTAATCATTAGCCTGTTCACAAGCAAACTAGCAAAGGTTACGAACTCCGCTAGCCTAGCTTGATGATGCTGTCACTGCAGGATGTGTCCACAAAATGTCCAGTTAACTGGTGACACTGTGGTACAGTAACAGCTCCTGGGTGTGGCTGGGATGATTAATCATTTTCCCCTTGATCCCTTTTAAATGTGTTTCCTGTTGTCAGGAAAGTGGGCAGCCTCTGATTCAGTCTGACGGTTTGTGGTGGATCTTAATCATCTCATCCGAGATATTTGTCGATAGCATAAATATACCTGCGTCTGCAGTGGTGCGATAATCGTATCCGTTTATTTTTCCATTGTGTGCCGGAGGGAGAGGAGCGGTACCTGCCTTCCTCCGGCTTCTTTAGGACACTGGTGGTGGTTATAAATACAGTTGATGATGTCACACATTGTAAACAGTTGTCGGGGTGAGTGACACGCTCTTTCCTGCGGGTAAACATTCTTAAGGTTTCAATAGTCCTGAGAACGACACACACACTTTTTATGTCTGTGTATAAACAAAATGAATTATTTATAATGGTACACATCCTGCTGTCTAGCCAACCTGGCAGGCATCACACAAACACACAAACATACTTAACTATAACAATACACACTTTTCAGTCATACACAGTCATGAGACCATGATAAAGAGAATTAGCAGTAAAAGCAGTAAAATCCGGCTCTGAGTAAATATTAGTAGGACCTTCAACAGAGGAAGCTTGTGTGAGAAACTCGGAAGCACTGAGTTGGAAAAACTCAGAAGGATCTGTTTTTTCTGAAGACTTTCTAATATATCATACACACAACAATCAATTTCTGTATCTGTATCAATTCATTGATCCAATTATTCACAGAACTGAAGTGGGCATGGCTTAATTGTGAACAGAGGTAGAAATGTCAGCGATGTCTGTGATATTTTCCTCAGCCTCAGCTACATTCACATCATAAACTTGGTCTTTCTTTGTCTTGACCACTTCCTCATGCTTGCATGTGCCCAGTGGATCCCAGTCCCAATACACACATGCCCTCTGATTCTCTCCAGCAATTGTTCCTACTCAGAATAAAGTATTTGTATTCCATTAAATCTGTATTTTACGTATATCATATTCAAATGATACATGTGAGTCTGTGCTTTTACCTATAGAAAGTTGAATAATGTTATAAAAAAACCTGTTGCAAGGTGACTGTGAACTTATATAGTTATGCGTAAAGTTTTTTGCTACGCAAGAAAGTCAAATGCAGTCAATTTAAAGGCCCAGTGAAAATGACACAAATCCATAGAGAACGTTTACGTTTACCCCAGATCTGTTATCAAATTTCTAATAAAAGGCGCCATATAAATAAAATTCCACTTATCCATCGATGGCTACTCAGAATTAGTATTTATTAGCAACCTAACTTGATTTTTTGCTACACTAGGAAACCATTAAGTCATTGTAAAGGCCCAGCGACTACAAGGAGGACACAAACTCATAGACAACAGCTATATTTTCCTCAGATCTGTGATCAGATTTCTAATAAAAGACTCCGTATAAATAAAATTCCACTAAAATTCCACTTAGCATCGATGGCTACTCAGAAGTAGTATTTATTAGCAACCTAACTTTATTTTTTGCTACACTAGAAAACCATTAAGTCAAATGCAGACAATGTAAAGGCCCAGTGACTAGAAAAAAGGACATAATCCTATAGAGAACATCCACTTTTACCTCAGATCTGTTATCAGATTTCTAATAAAATACTCAGTATGAATAAAATTCCACTTAGCATCGACGTCTACTCAGAATTAGTATTAGTTAGCGACCTAATTTAACTAGGCAAAGATTGTAATAGAACTGGACATTTAGCTAATTAATCCAGCAAACCTGAACCAAATAAAAGCTTTTTTCCTTCTCTCTGGTTTTTTGGACGCAAAATCAGCTTTTCCTTCATTCTTTCTTTTATCTCTTGTTAATATATCTGACTGATGAGAATTTTTTTCCTCTTTTTTACTTTTTTTATCCAGACGAACAAACACTTGACACACACACACACACACACCGGACTACTAGAACATTCTTTTCTTCTGTTTTCACTACAATACAATTGACCTGCTCTGTTTAGCAGTATTCTTCTTCTTATTAAAGGTTTCTCTGTGACGCTGATAAACCTGAATAATAACGCCAGTGAGGTCTGGGTGATGAATCGTTTCCTCCTTGATCTGTTTTAAATGTGTTTCCTGTTGGCAGGAAAACGGGCAGCTTCTGATTTAACCCTTTGCTTTGCTTCAAGTAGATCTTAATCATTGTGTAAATATACTTGTGTCTGCTGTTAAATAACAAGTACGTCTGTATTTATTTCCACTGTGGGGGTCACGAGGGCTGGATTTCAGAAATAACCCAAAGCTCTATCTTGATGCTGATTCGCAGCTCATGAAGAAAAACACATTAATGTAAACATTCTTGAGGTACTAAGGAGATTCTTTCTGTCCATTAGCATGTTTCCATCACGCCGTCATCGCTACCCTGTTGGTGAGTTTCCTGTTGAAGGATTTTGTGGGAACTTTATAGCATACTGGGAGATTTTTAGAGGAAAATTTCTTAGCAACAGTAAAATCAAGCTAAAAATCGTACAACGTAAAGTCAGCTTTAGGTAGGAGGCATGGCCTAAAGTGAATCCTTGTTTACGGTGAAAAAATTTAAATCTGATATAAAAACATGTATTTTCAGAAGACCAAGTAACAATTTCACGTCAGAATTGTGATAAACCAAAAAAAAACAAAAAAACTCTGTAGCACAATCTTACACAGATGAACCTTCTATGCAGTGATGGTTATGGCAATATACAGGAACCTCAGATGTAACACACATACACGCACACACACACGCACACACACACACGCACACGCATGCACGCACACACACACACACACACACGCACACGCATGCACACACACACACACACACATGGAACAATCCTTATCTTTAATATCTCCACACCAACAACATCAGATTTGGCAAACCAGGAGAGTACCGTGATTCTAAGAACACATGTATACACACACACACACACACACTCTTCTCATGGTTTGGGTGTATTTATTTGTTCTGTTTTTTTTTTCCATATAACCAGTCAAGAGTATTAATACCTCCTTAAGACACCACAACAACGAGCAGCCTCAGGAAAAAATACTCCATACTTATTAATAGTTGGCATGGGTGGAGTGTGTGTGTGTGTGTGTGTGAGTGAGAGGGTACATCTGATCGGTACAGGGTGGACAAGCGGACATCCTCAATAAGAGGACTCTTGTTACAGAGGGACAGGGTGAAGACCCCAGTACTCACACGCACACACACACACACACACACACAAAATACGCTGCCAGGTGAGCACTACTGAGCTCTATTGTTTTAATGTCATCACACGATCAAGTTAATTCTTCAGTGAACTTCTCTGGACTTGTTCTTGTTCGCTTTTTCTCCCCCTCCACGTTTCCTCGCCTCCGCTCTCGGGTTCTGCTCAGAGGCAGAAAGAAGAAAAAAAAACACCTCATGTTTGTACAAAGTGTGAGGTTTTTTTTTTCAGCGAAATCCATAGCAGGAAGCTTGGCACACATCGTCAGAGATCCTGAGCACATCCATCACGATCTGGCGACGTCGCTGTACCAAGCGATTGCGCAGGTGTTAAAAACAACGTGTCAGGAATAAAACACTCCGTGCTGCGATGGGATCGGAAACTAATCAGCTTCAGGGTGCTGAGATAGAGCGGAGATCCTGTTAGCATGCTGATTGTTTTTCCATAATTGTGCGTTTTATTCCTTTGGCAATGATTCCAGCGGTTTATAGAGTAGTTACAGGTGGGTGTTTGGAGCGTCTGTGAAACACCGGGTCGATTACAGTACAGCGGCTGCAAACGGCAGGTCCCTCAGCAGCTTGGGGTTTTATTTCTCAAGTGTTTTGGTGAGGTTTTGTCTTAAAGTAGAAATACACAAACGTTCATCTGAGAAAAAACATGATTTTATATAGAGAAATCAACTGTACTGCACCTATCTATCTACACTATATTGCCAAAAGTATTCGCTCACCTGCCTTGACTCGCATATGAACTTAAGTGACATCCCATTCCTAATCCATAGGGTTCAGTATGACGTCGGTCCACCCTTTGCAGCTATAACAGCTTCAACTCTTCTGGGAAGGCTGTCCACAAGGTTTAGGAGTGTGTTTATGGGAATTTTTGACCATTCTTCCAGAAGCGCATTTGTGAGGTCACACACTGATGTTGGACGAGAAGGCCTGGCTCTCAGTCTCCGCTCTAATTCATCCCAAAGGTGTTCTATCGGGTTGAGGTCAGGACTCTGTGCAGGCCAGTCAAGTTCATCCACACCAGACTCTGTCATCCATGTCTTTATGGACCTTGCTTTGGTCACTGGTGCACAGTCATGTTGGAAGAGGAAGGGGCCAGCTCCAAACTGTTCCCACAAAGTTGGGAGCATGGAATTGTCCAAAATGTCTTGGTATGCTGAAGCATTCAGAGTTCCTTTCACTGGAACTAAGGGGCCAAGCCCAGCTCCTGAAAAACAACCCCACACCATAATCCCCCCTCCACCAAACTTTACACTTGGCACAATGCAGTCAGACAAGTACCGTTCTCCTGGAAACCGCCAAACCCAGACTCGTCCATCAGATTGCCAGATGGAGAAGCGCGATTGGTCACTCCAGAGAACGCGTCTCCACTGCTCTAGAGTCCAGTGGCGGCGTGCTTTACACCACTGCATCCGACGCTTTGCATTGCACTTGGTGATGTATGGCTTGGATGCAGCTGCTCGGCCATGGAAACCCATTCCATGAAGCTCTCTGCGCACTGTTCTTGAGCTAATCTGAAGGCCACATGAAGTTTGGAGGTCTGTAGCGATTGACTCTGCAGAAAGTTGGCGACCTCTTCGCACTATGCGCCTCAGCATCCGCTGACCCCGCTCCGTCAGTTTATGTGGCCTACCACTTCGTGGCTGAGTTGCTGTCGTTCCCAAACACTTCCACGTTCTTATAATACAGCTGACAGTTGACTGTGGAATATTTAGGAGCGAGGAAATTTCACGACTGGATTTGTTGCACAGGTGGCATCCTATCACAGTTCCACGCTGGAATTCACTGAGCTCCTGAGAGCGACCCATTCTTTCACAAATGTTTGTAAAAACAGTCTGCATGCCTAGGTGCTTGATTTTATACACCTGTGGCCATGGAAGTGATTGGAACACCTGATTCTGATTATTTGGATGGGTGAGCGAATACTTTTGGCAATATAGTGTATCTATCTATCTATCTATCTATCTATCTATCTATCTATCTATCTATCTATCTATCTATCTATCTACTTAGAGATGTTTGTATCACTCTGTTTTATTTCTCATTTTCATCTCATAATTTGACTGATGCTCCTCAACACCACCGCCCAAAAAATCTTCAAATTTAGTTGGTATTTATTTATTTATTTATTTGTTGATTTCTGTTGAAATTTCTGGTGTTTAAGTGGGTGACAGTCTCGCAGCCCCGTGCCGTTTAGCTCAGCTTTTCCGACTCCCGGCTGTTTGATGTGTGTTAATGATCCCCGGGACACAGCGCCGGGACTTCAGAAGGTCGCAGCACGTCAGTGAGGATGCGGCCGAGTTTCCTCAGAATCACTGACAGAATCATGACCCAGCATTTCATTCCTTCATCCTGCTTCTAACTGGAACTGGGTGGCTTCAGCTTCACAAGAAGAATGAGTGAGGGTATGAGTGTGTGTGTGTGTGTGAGTGTATGTGCGTGGTGTGTGTGTAAAAGAATGACTGAGTGAATGAGTGTGTGTGTGTGTGTGATTGTGTAAGTGAGTAAGTGAATGTGTGTGTGTGTGTGTGTAAATGAATAACTGACTGAATGAGTGTGTGTGTGTGTAAGAATGACTGAATGAATGAGTGTGTGTGATTGTGTAAGTGAGTAAGTGAATGACTGAGTGAATGTGTGTGAGTAAGAATGACTGAGTGAATGTGTGTGTGTGTGTGTGTGATTGTGTAAGTGAGTAAGTGAATGACTGAGTGAATGTGTGTGAGTAAGAATGACTGAGTGAATGTGTGTGTGTGTGTAAATGAATAACTGACTGAATGAGTGTGTGTGTGTGTGTGTAAGAATGACTGAATGAATGAGTGTGTGTGATTGTGTAAGTGAGTAAGTGAATGACTGAGTGAATGTGTGTGAGTAAGAATGACTGAGTGAATGTGTGTGTGTGTGTGTGTGATTGTGTAAGTGAGTAAGTGAATGACTGAGTGAATGTGTGTGAGTAAGAATGACTGAGTGAATGTGTGTGTGTAGTTAAATGGCAGAGCAAATAATTGTGTGTGTGTGTAAGTGAATGACTGAGTGAATGTGTTTACATGAATGACTGAATGTGTGTGTGTGTGTGCACGTGTGTGTATGTAAATGAACAACTGAGTGAATGAGTGTGTGTGTGTGTGAATGAACGACAGTGTGAATGTGTGTGTAAATGAATGGCTGAGTGAATGAGTGTGTGTGTGTAAATGAATGGCTGAGTGAATGAGTGTGTGTGTGTAAATGAATGGCTGAGTGAATGAGTGTGTGTGTGTAAATGAATGGCTGAGTGAATGGGTGTGTGTGTGTGTGTAAATGAATGGCTGAGTGAATGGGTGTGTGTGTGTAAATGAATGGCTGAGTGAATGAGTGTGTGTGTGTGTGTAAATGAATGGCTGAGTGAATGGGTGTGTGTGTGTGTGTAAATGAATGGCTGAGTGAATGAGTGTGTGTGTAAATGAATGGCTGAGTGAATGAGTGTGTGTGTGTGTGTGTGTAAATGAATGGCTGAGTGAATGAGTGTGTGTGTGTGTGTGTGTAAATGAATGGCTGAGTGAATGAGTGTGTGTGTGTGTGTAAATGAATGGCTGAGTGAATGAGTGTGTGTGTGTGTGTGTAAATGAATGGCTGAGTGAATGGGTGTGTGTGTGTGTGTGTGTGTGTAAATGAATGGCTGAGTGAATGAGTGTGTGTGTGTGTAAATGAATGGCTGAGTGAATGGGTGTGTGTGTGTGTAAATGAATGGCTGAGTGAATGAGTGTGTGTGTGTGTAAATGAATGGCTGAGTGAAGGAGTGTGTGTGTGTGTAAATGAATGGCTGAGTGAATGAGTGTGTGTGTGTGTGTGTGTGTGTGTAAATGAATGGCTGAGTGAATGAGTGTGTGTGTGTGTGTGTGTAAATGAATGGCTGAGTGAATGAGTGTGTGTGTGTGTGTGTGTGTGTGTAAATGAATGGCTGAGTGAATGAGTGTGTGTGTGTGTGTAAATGAATGGCTGAGTGAATGAGTGTGTGTGTGTGTGTGTAAATGAATGGCTGAGTGAATGAGTGTGTGTGTGTGTGTGTGTAAATGAATGGCTGAGTGAATGGGTGTGTGTGTGTGTGTAAATGAATGGCTGAGTGAATGAGTGTGTGTGTGTGTAAATGAATGGCTGAGTGAATGAGTGTGTGTGTGTGTGTGTGTGTAAATGAATGGCTGAGTGAAGGAGTGTGTGTGTGTGTGTAAATGAATGGCTGAGTGAATGGGTGTGTGTGTGTGTGTGTGTGTGTAAATGAATGGCTGAGTGAATGGGTGTGTGTGTGTGTGTGTAAATGAATGGCTGAGTGAATGGGTGTGTGTGTGTGTGTGTGTGTGTAAATGAATGGCTGAGTGAATGGGTGTGTGTGTGTGTGTGTAAATGAATGGCTGAGTGAATGGGTGTGTGTGTGTGTGTGTAAATGAATGGCTGAGTGAATGGGTGTGTGTGTGTGGTCCAGAGTTCTATCCAGTTAGTACATCGGGTTTTCAGGGATACACTCCGGCTCCACTGTGACTTGTGTTCTAAATGAAATCAGATATTTGGAACTTGTCAATCATGTGCATCCCTAGGTTTTTTTTAAGTCTCTTCCTTTGAGATCAAACTCTGACCCTGTTTCACATTGTGACAAGGTTCTGACCGCAACCTTAACCTGAAAGGTGTAGGAGGAAGGTTAGATCCGGGTCTTCAAACAAACAAACTACTAACACACACACACACACACACACTGTACTGTACCCGGTGTTCACTCCAAGAACATGTCGCCATGTGCTGAGGATCAGATAATTTACGGCGTCTCTTGGGCAGCGCTTGGAGGGAAGCATGTCAGCGCGGCTGCTGAGGGGAGGATTCGCAGAGCGCAGAAAGAGAGAATGAAACAATAGCGCAGAGTCTGACGAACGGCAGCGGGAGTCCGACCTTTGGCCCTCAGCAGCGCCCTGCACCGCCTGTTTACGCAAACGGGGCCCCGCTCCACGCATCGGCCAATCAGGAAGAGGCGTCGCAGGAAAAGGCAAAGGGGCGGCAAAGGTCTGACACGGGGCAAGCTCAAGACAACAGGCCTATACACGCGTACAGCACAACACACACACACAATGCAACCAGGTCCTAGCCTAATGAACTCATTCTACCCCGCAATTCACATCCCATCCCACATCCCATTCGCATGAACATTTTCTGTAACTGTCAGAATATGGTACACGTAGTTCCTGGCTTTTTTTATGTGCATTAGTGTGTCTCTGAGCAATATTTTCATTTGTCTTGTAGTGACAGATTGATCTGAGTGATGCGGCTCAATAATGAAAGAAAGAAAGAAAAAAGTGATCAGAATGGACGTCATGGCCTCACACTAGAGACAGAAATTTTTCCTTTCCTTTTTATTTCAGGAATGATGTCCAAACATAATTAAAGTGAAGTTTCTAGAACAATTCAGGCAGTAAAAATGTTTTTTTGCATAATCCTGTTACCTTTATGAAAACATCTTTATCCTCATGTCAATCCCATTATCCATTTCTTAACCTTGTTGAACTTCCATCATCCCTGTAACTCTTCTATCATCCTTGTTACTGTTACATTATCCCTGTTACTTTTACGTAATTCTTTTAGATATATCATTCCTGTTACTCTTCTGTCATCCCTGTTACTGTTACATCATCTCTTTTACTGTTACGTCATTTCTGTTACTGTTAAATCATCTCTGTTACTGTTACATAATTTATTTTACTGTTACATCATCTCTTTTACTGTTACGTCATTTCCGTTACTGTTACGTCATCTCTGTTACTGTTACATAATTTCTTTTACTGTTACATCATCTCTTTTACTGTTACGTCATTTCTGTTACTGTTACATAATTTCTTTTACTGTTACATCATCCCTGTTACCCTTCATTCATCCCTGTTACTGTTACATCATCCCTGTTACATTATCCCTGTTACTTTAACATCCTCCCTGTTACTGTTACATCATCCCTGTTACATTATCCCTGTTACTTTAACATCCTCCCTGTTACTGTTACATCATCCCTGTTACTGTTATGCTAGCCCTGTTACTGTTACATCATCCCTGTTACTTTTACATCATCCTGTTACTGTTACATCATCTCTATTACTGTTACATCATCCCTGTTACTGTTACATCATCCTTGTTACTGTTACATCATCGTTGTTACTGTTACATCATCTCTGTTACTGTTACATCATCCCTGTTACTGTTACAACATCTCAGTTACTGTAACCTCATCCCTGTTACTGTTACATCATCCGTGCTACTGTTACATTATCCCTGCTACTGTTACGCTAATCCTGTTACTGTAACATCATCCCTGTTACTTTTACATCATCCTGTTACTGTTACATCATCTCTATTACTGTTACATCATCCCTGTTACTGTTACATCATCCTTGTTACTGTTACATCATCGTTGTTACTGTTACATCATCTCTGTTACTGTTACATCATCCCTGTTACTGTTACAACATCCCAGTTACTGTAACCTCATCCCTGTTACTGTTACATCATCCATGCTACTGTTACGTTATCCCTGCTACTGTTACGCTAATCCTGTTACTGTAACATCATCCCTGTTACTGTTCTGTCATTTCTTCTCTGTTACTGTTACATCATTTCTGTTACTGTTACATCATCTCTGTTAAATTTCTGTTACTGTTACGCTAACCCTGTTACTGTTGCATCATCTCTGTTACATTTCTGTTACTGTTACGCTAACCCTGTTACTGTTGCATCATCCCCATTACTGTTACATCATCCCTGTTACTTTTATGTCATTTCTGTTACTGTTACATCATCCCGTTACTGTTCTGTCATTTCTTCTCTGTTACTGTTACATCATTTCTGTTACTGTTACATCATCCCTGTTACTTTTATGTCATTTCTGTTACTGTTACATCATCCCGTTACTGTTGCATCATCCCTACTGCTGTTACATCATCCCCACTACTGTTACATCATCCCTGTTACTGTTACAACATCCCAGTTACTGTTACGCTAACCCTGTTACTGTAACCTCATACCTGTTACTGTTACAACATCCCAGTTACTGTAGCATCATCACTGTTACTGTTATTGTTACATCATCCCCACTACTGTTACATCATCCCTGTTATTGTTACAACATCCCAGTTACTCTTACGCTAACCCTGTTATTGTAGCATCATCACTGTTACATCATCCTTGTTACTGTTACATCATCCCTGTTACTGTTACATCATCCTTGTTACTGTTACATCATCCCTATTACTGTTACATCATCCCTGTTACTGTTACATCTTCCCTGTTACTGTAGCATCATCACTGTTACTGTTACATAATCTCTGTTACTTTTACATCATCCCTGTTACTCTTCTCTCATCCCTGTTACTGTTACATCATCCCTGTTACTCTACTTTCATCATTGTTACTGTTACATCATCCCTGTTACTCTTCTTTCATCCTTGTTACTGTAACCTCATCCCTGTTACTGTTACGCTAACCCTGTTACTGTAGCATCATCACTGTTACTGTTACTGTTACATCATCCCTGTTACTGTTAGGCTAACCCTGTTACTGTAACCTCATCCCTGTTTCTGTTACATCATCCTTGTTACTGTTAAATCATCCCTGTTACTGTTACATTATCCCTGTTACTGTTATGTCATTTTTTTAAGTTACATCATCCCTGTTACTGTTCTGTCATTTCTTTTAGTTACGTCATCCCTTGTACTGTTCTGTCATTTCTTTTAGTTACATCATCCCTGTTACTGTTACATCATCCATGTTATTATTACATCATTTCTGTTACTGTTACATCATCCCTGTTACTCTTCTGTCATCCTTGTTACTGTTACATCATCCATGTTACTGTTGCATCATCCCTGTTACTCTTCTGTCATCCTTGTTACTGTTACATCATCCCTGTTACTCTTCTGTCATCCTTGTTACTGTTCCATCATCCCAGCTACTTTTACATCATCCCTGTTACTCTTCTGTCATTCTTGTTACTGTTACATCATCCCTGTTACTCTTCTCTCATTCCTGCTACATTTACATCATCCCTGTTACTCTTCTGTCATCCCTGTTACTTTTACATCATCCTTGTTACTGTTACATCATCCCTGTTACTCTTCTCTCATCCCTGTTAATGTTACAGGATCCCTGTTACTCTTCTGTCATCCCTTTTTCTGTTACACCATCCCTGTTACTCTTCTGTCATCTATGTTACTGTTACATCATCCTTGTTACTGTTCTGTCATTCCTGTTAGTTACATCATCCCTGTTACACTTTTGTCATCCTTGTTACTTTTATGTTATCCCTGTTACTGTTACATCATCCCTGTTACTCTTCTGTCATTCTTGTTACTGTTACATCATCCCTGTTACTCTTCTGTCATTCTTGTTACTGTTACATCATCCCTGTTACTCTTCTGTCATCCCTGTTACTGTTACATCATCCCTGTTACTCTTCTCTCATTCCTGCTACATTTACATCATCCCTGTTACTCTTCTGTCATCCCTGTTACTTTTACATCATCCTTGTTACTGTTACATCATCCCTGTTACTCTTCTCTCATCCCTGTTAATGTTACAGGATCCCTGTTACTCTTCTGTCATCCCTTTTTCTGTTACACCATCCCTGTTACTCTTCTGTCATCCCTTTTTCTGTTACACCATCCCTGTTACTCTTCTGTCATCCCTTTTTCTGTTACACCATCCCTGTTACTCTTCTGTCATCTATGTTACTGTTACATCATCCTTGTTACTGTTCTGTCATTCCTGTTAGTTACATCATCCCTGTTACACTTTTGTCATCCTTGTTACTTTTATGTTATCCCTGTTACTGTTACATCATACCTGTTACTGTTAAATCATCCCTGCTACCTTATATCTGTTACTGTTCTGTCATCCCTGTTACATTTATGTCTTCCCTGTTACTGTTACATCATCCCTGTTACATTTATGTCTGACCCAACCACTAACACAAGAAATGGCACTGCTGTTGTCCTTTTGATGACCCTATTACCATGTTGTCATCCCTGCTACCCCATGTGAACCTTGTCTCCTTTATGTGTCTTTATGCCACCTTCATGTCAACCTTTTTACCCTCAGGTCAATCCCATTTACCCTTTTCTCAACCCTGTGTAGGAGTTATTCTTATGATAACCCTGTTGCCCTTATCTTAACCCTGTTACCCATAATAACACCTGTGTTACCCTTATGGCAGTGCTGTTACCCTTTGCACTTTAAAAAATCCAATCAGATTTTTAAATATAATTTTTATTTTTTGTGTTAAATGAAGTAACCTAAAGGGTACAGACGACCCATAGAGCACTGTGTTGTATGGTGAGAACAGGAAATAGGGCAGATCACAGATAGCGTCTGCCCTCTAGCGGTAAGAAATGTTGTAATAAATGCAGTTTGAGGAAATAAACATTATCTAAAATAAATCCATGTTTGCCACCTAATAAATAACGTTCCCTAGCTTACAAAAGTTCAGCTAAGTAAAAATATTTCACTATGAAATAAAATCTGTTTTCAGGTAAATATTTACTTTGCTGTTCTCGTCTGATCCGGTTTGTGCTAATTAAAGTTTAATAATTTAACTCAAAACACTGCCTAAAACTCTGTTGTTCTTGTTTCAATGTTGTATTGTGTTTCAATACAAATTGCAAGTGCTTGGCATTTCAGCTGTTTTGACCAGAATTGTCCAGTTTGTATCATTTTAACACCCCAAAACACCTCGGCAAAATATCTCTGTATGTGAATACCATGTAAACGCTTAACTGTGAATCCCAAACGATACAGAAACGTCTATATAAACTACAAAGCATAGGAAATTATAGCTTCTATATCCTATGTGTATCTTTTATGAAAATAACACGAGCACTAATATAAAATTAAGTCCAAAACTGCAAATTATCAAACTGTGACACTGTGTAATATGCGCCCTCGTGTGGCCGAAAGCAGTTAGTGCACTCACCTGTGCTTCATATTTTATGAATCGCTTTGCACATTTCAACAGCATGAAGTACACAATGTGTTTGTTGTTCCTGGAAAGCAGAATGTTTTAAATACCGAAAGTACCTCATAATTTCAAACCAAGGCGACCTTTTGTTTAGTTAATGTGCCAAAATGTTTTATTATTTGTTTCTGTTTACCCTAAAACTCACTTTTCCCACCGCCTCAGCAGATGTCATGACTGCGAAGATTTCTGTACACAGAGACATGTATGCGAATTGGGCTTAATGCTGTATCCATGTCGAATCCACGTGATTCATTAGAATAATCGTATGGTGCAGGTGGTCCGACGGTGGTTTCTTTAGTTTCACCTAATCACCAGTTTACGAATACGTATATTCATACGTTTCACACGTATGAATATAATGAAACTTTGGCTAGTTTTGAGGAGAAAGAGTCGTTTGGGAGATGAAAGAATCGAATCGTATTGATTAGCTGAGCTGAGTGCTCAGTAAATTGTTGTAGTGGACCAGGTTGCTTCTGCCAAGAGGTTAAGACTTAGAATAGGTGGATTATTTATTAGCTACTGAGCCAAACTGTGCATTTAGAGCAACACAGGAAATATAAAGGAGTGGTGTTATTATTATTTGCATATAGGTCTGTGCTGTGTGAGCAGGTGTGTGTGAGAGAGACAGAGAGAGAGAGAGAGAGAGGGAGGGAGGTGTGTATATGTGTGTGTGTGTGTGCGCGCGCGCTTGTGTGTGTGCTTGAGCGTCAGTCGGCGGCGGCACTCCCGGACCGAGTATCATCATCATCATCATCACCATCATCAGCCGCGCGCTTCAATCAGTCACGGACATGTGACCGATTTTTGGTCCTTAAGACAAAATACAAAGCTTCCTTTAAAAAAAAAAATCACCTACGACTGTCAGGGCCCCGGTGTGAAAAGGTGCGGAGGGTTAAACCGGAAGCGCGATTATGAGAAAGGGGAGCGGGTTGTTTGCGTCGCGCGCGGAGATGAGGCGGGGGGCGGCGGCGGCGGCGGCGGTGAGGTGCTACGGAATCGTTGCTGCTCTCTGGCCGAGCGTCGTTGTGTTTTAGCAGACCCCCCACCCCCTCTTCATCATCCTCATCCTCTTCCTCCTCCTCATCATCATCATCAGCCTCCCCACCACCACCACCACCATTTTGCGTTTCAGTACACCGGCTTTTTCAGAAGCGGCTGCTTTGAGAAGGTAACGGACGGATTTGTGTGCGGTGCCATGACGAGCTTTCCGGTGGGCTCCACTCGGGCCGGTTAGCGGCCTGCACCCGCGGCCCCGGTGTCGGAGCGAGATTGCACGCATCGCCTCTTCATTCTGCATCTCTAATCGGTTACAATCTCAGGGATTTAAAAATAATAATAACAATAATAACACAAAGAAAACAATTTTTAAAAAAAAAAAAAAAAAAGCAAAATGTCCTCTCGGCCTGCTTTACCGTCTGCCACCGACCGGAGCTCGGATCACGTAAGTGCACCTTAATATCATTACTCAGGTGCGCATTTTGCTTGTTTAGTTAATTGTGTTGTTTATTTTCATGCTTTATTTCGATCTGCGAGTTAGCAGGCCTTCGTTAGCGTACATGGCTAAAAGGGGGAGGGGGGGCATCCTTGAATGTGTGTGAACGACAATAAAAAAACGAGCTGCACGAGATACTCGAGGAGCGGTCCCCGTTTTCATCCGGGCTACGCTCCAAAACCGCAGAGGCTACTATCCTACTAAACAGTATGCTAGTGCTGTTCAGACGCCTGCATAGCTACTGCATACTAGCCTACTAAGTAGTATGTCAATATAGGAGGCTACACGTATGCGGTTTTGGAACGTAGCCATGGCGACCGATTAGAACTGGTGCTGAACCGTTTGTGTCCTAAATGCTATGTTTATACTCTGCATGCTGCACTAGTAAACGCTTTACTATTGACTAATACTGACTAATCTCGAGTACTGGTACTCACTATTCCCACAATGATCATTAGCCTCTACTACACCACTGGTCATGTGACTAGCTGTCAATCAAATTTACTCGTCTCAGAATTACCTCAGACTGCTTAATTTTTGTGCACGGGATTTTAGGAAAATGAACTCTTAGTGTTGGAAGCCGAAATAAATGATTTAAAGAACTGCCTGATGTTGGCTTTAAAGCTGTCAAAAATCCTCTTTACCTGCACGCCAGTGTAAACACATTACAAATACGACATAAACTAGTTAACTAGCTAGCATTAATCGTTTGACGCTATCAACTAGCAATGTCACAGCCAGTTGAGAACACTTGAACTTGATCAAAAAAAAAAACACCCCCTGCATTTTCAATAATAACATCTCTATTACAATGAGTGTGTGATATGGGGTTAAACCGATTATTAACTTATTAACCGATTATTACTGACAGTAATAAAGAACATAAACATTTTTACAATTCAAAAAAAGCTTCATTACAGTTTTATGGTACTTGGGAGTTGATAGCTTAATACACCCGTCCAAGCGTTCTTATTAGAATCTATTAGCAACCATCTCGTTCTACAGTCAGTTAATTAGTGGTCTCAACTAATGGCGAGACTAATTTGTGTTTGCGACATGAGGCAGCAAACACAATGTGATTGTCATTGACCTGGATATATCTGAGAGAACACTGTTGCTAGGCTGCTGGGAAATATGGACCCCGGCTAACAAGCTAGCTAATAAATAATGCTATTGAATCAGCCAGATAGCACATAGCCAGGTTGTCATATGAAAAATGTACAGAAAAGAAGTCAAAGTAATCAGAAATTTCAACATTTTCCACAAACATGTCCGTAAATTTTAAATAAAATGCTCTCTTTTGACTCACTGTACACTATAATTACACCTAGCATCAAAAGCAAAGCAAACTTCAGTGGATTCTGCAATATTAAGTTGGCCGCGTTGTGTTTACTATGAACTAACAAAGAATTTCCACAAGCGTGAGCTGGAATCCTTTTGTGAACATAATGAACACACAGCCACGGTTGAACAAAGCACTTGTCATCAGAGAATTTCATAGCGCATATTGTGTTGCGCTAGGAATAAACAACAAATAGGTCAGTATGTATTGTAAATTACCGTTACATGCATTGACAACAGATAAACAGTTATATTTCTTCCTATTTAAACTGCTTGTATATCAAACAGAGTAGAAGCAGCATCAAAATCCATAATGTGGTCAGCTCAGGAGATGAGTTTATTCAGTGTAGCACACTTGAATCGAATCATGGAGGGTCTGATTATTATATCACATGTATCAGGTATGTTAGGTGATGCAGCCATGTTTAAGCAATTTACAATGCAGCCATGTTTAATCTGCATGATTGGAACTGGTGGGTCTGGAAAACCTGGGCCCCCACCTGATCCCTCTCCACCAATCTCTGCTTTAATACACATATCTCAAGGCCCCTGGTGTACTTTATTCCCTGTTGAATCATTTAGTGTTTCCCCCTCTTGTGGTGCCCCTGGTTGGGAATCCTGTTGTTGGTGTGATATAGAGTTTAGTTATTGGGAGCGAGATTAAACAGTGGCTCCCAGTCCCTGTCTTTGGAGACCACAACACTGCAGTGAATGTTTCTATATAAGCTAAATCAAGTGTGCTAGAGCAGCAATCCTTCAGGAGTGCGGCCAAGAACGGGGGGTAGAACTGGGATGGGGTTGGATGTGGATAAAAGACTATTGGCCGGCCAACAAAAGTGAAGCACAAGCAGGGAGGTTTGTACATTAATGCATACTATAAGCACGCAAGAAGTCAGATAAATAGCATAAAGAAAGATATACACAAGGCATTCAGTGTTTAATCGCTCATCCTTAGTAACTGCCTGGTCAGGGTGGTGAAGGTTTAAATGAAGCTACTAGTTGATTTGCTAGTAAGATTGTTAGTAATATTGCGGGTAGATACAATATATATATATATATATATATATATATATATAATCATAACACTAGCGTAAATAAATATTCCTCCAAATGTATTGAACCAATAACTCAAGTGATGGAGCTGAGATTTCAGGGTTTAGTTTAAACAATTCTGGCATATTCTCTACACCACTATTTTGCAGCATCCTGACCGTGTCATATAGTAAAATGGCTGTTGAGCTTTTGAGTGTAGACTAAATTGTGTGCCAGCTAACTGAAATCAAATCGAGATACGTGACTGTCCCTTTGTATTTGGTTTGCTCGACTTATGGAATATGAATCTGTGATTAGTCGTGATTAAATACATATTTCATGCCTGCTGCCCACACTTGTGGTGAATTAGTAATAGGGGAAGCCTCTGGCGCTTGGTCCTGCTGTAATAGCGTAGCATGAGCTGAGTCAGGTGTGTTCCAAGCCTGTGACTTTGCTAGTATGAATGATTAATGACTGCAGATTAGTTCACTGAGCCCTAGTCTAATACACCTGAGCCTGATTTTCAGAGGCTCCCTAGTATTAGAACCATGTTCGTGGAGTTGTGGGTGGGGTTAGCATCGAATCCAGAACTTTATATGGAAAGATGGTAGGGTTTAGTGGTTTTAGTGGTGAGTGATTGTGTGGGTTTGGGTAGTGATGGTAGTTTGTGTTTTGTGGTTACTTATAGTGTGGTTGGGTTTAGTGTTGTGGTTAGTAATAGTGCTGTCGTTAGTGATCGTTTGAAGGGATTAGTGTTTTAGTGGTTAGTGGTAGTGTAGTACAGGGTAGTTTTTGGTGTTTTATTGGGGTTAGTGTTTAAGGGCATACTGATAGTGTGGTAGGGGTTAGTGTTTTACTAGGGTAGGGGTTAGTGTATCATGGGAAGTGTTAGTGTGATAGGGCTTAGTGATAGTGGTGTAGGGGTTTAGTTGGGTTTGTAATAGTGTGATAGTGCCTTGCTAGGGATTGGTGATAGTCAAGGTGAAGCAGGGGAGAGTGATATTGTAGTAAAGGTTAGGGGTTAGTGATAGTGATAGTAAAGCAGGGGTTAGTGGTAGTGCATTAGAGTTTAGTGATAGTGAAGTGGGGGATAGTGATATTGTAGTAAAGGTTAAGGTTTAGTAATAGTGCATTAGTCTAGTAGGGGTTAGTAGTAGTGCATTAGGGTTTAGTGATAGTGAAGCAGGGGATAGTGACATTGTAGTAAAGGTTAGGGGTTAGTGATAGTAGGTCAGGCTACAGTGTGAGTGTAGGCAGAGTGAGTGGATAAAAACAATAAACATAGACCACATGATTTTATTATATTCATCCAGATATTAGATAATTAGATTTTCTCTCTCTCTCTCTCTCTCTCTCTCTCTCTCTCTCTCTCTCTTTCTCTCTCTCTCCCTCTCACTCTCTCTGTTGTTATTCCATGATCATGTGATCGTATGTAGCATGGCACAGATGGTGGTTATTGAGTGTGTGTGCGTGTGTGTATGTGTGTGTGTATGTGTGTGTGTGTGTGAGGCAGAGAGAGAGAGAGCTCCCCTCACCCCCATGGCGTTGCAGTGGAGTGAATTCAGATACATTGAGTATGTGTTGTTTTCCTGTCAGAACACATCTCACTCATTTCCCTGTTTAGATACTATTTCATTTTCATAATGTTTCTGTTTTCAACAACAAAAAACCCCACAAATGCTAAAAGAGCACTGAGTCACTTGGTATAGAAAAAGGCTCTGAATGAATAAAAAATACTATAGTTTCACCTGTTTATTAAATCAACCAGAAATATGTATGATATAATAGTAGTTTTATTGTTATGTATAGAATATGGTGTTTGTATGGAGTTTCAAGGCTTTGGAGGATTAAATAAAGCAATTGTAACACATTTCTGTATATGAATGGAAATAAAATAAGCTAAAACATTAACATCTATCACAAGACTATTTTAGAGCAAAAAAAAAAAATTTTTTATTTATCACTCTGTACCCTTAATGGAAGATCCTCCATCTCTCAGTGTGCTCATGCTTTTTTTGCCACAGCCACGTTAATCAATACGATAATTAATCTGATCATCAATATCACTTAGTCTGAATGGAATAATGCATTAACACATCAGGCCTTGCATTCATGTGTGTGTGTGTGTGTGTGTGTGTGTGTGTCCTCTCCTTTGCTTTGTCCTATTTTAAATGCATACATGCTGATTGATGAGTCTCTTGTCTGTAAGATCAGTTCAGTCAGCTAATCTCAAGTTTAGCATAAAAATGACTTTATTTGCAAAATAAAACAACATTTTTAACATCATTAGCTTAGATAAGCTCCCAAGTGACTTTATGTGCAGCTACTATGACATTAGCTAATCTTTATCAGTAGCCATCTGGCATTATATGGCTTTCTAATGTTTTATTGTTCAAGGTTGCTAATGTTTTATTTTGTAGTCAAGTCTGATAGAAAGCTTACTCACATCAGTCGATGTGATTTAAAGTAGACAAGTTTGTTACAAGCTAGTTAACATTAACTTAACAGCTTTACTGGCTAATTAAAGCCAGTGAATTGCTAGCTAACATCATGCTAGTTTTGTAGTCAGTTGTGTTTTCTAAAACTAAACCTAATACATGTAAGCAGCGAAAAGAAATGTGGTGCAGTTCTGTTGTCTGCTTGTTGTGTGCAGTGCACTTTTTTAGCTGCTTATAATTCGCATTTTGTCCCTTCATCCCGATGTAGCATGCGTCTCTGGCGGCGAGCCGTTCGGAGAAGGGCACCAGCGTGTCGAGTCGTTCCCTCGGCGTGCGCTGCCGCAACTCCATGCCCTCGTGCCCGGATGACCCGCACATCGGCAACTACCGGCTCCTCAAAACCATCGGCAAGGGCAATTTCGCTAAAGTGAAGCTGGCTCGCCACGTCCTCACCGGCCGAGAGGTGAGAGCACGGCCCTGCTCCGACATACACAACCACATTCCATTCACACGAACGGTTTTACTGCCTCAAAAGTGAGGCTTTGTCCGCTGATTAGCTGATTTGTCGTCTGTTTGGGTCGAACAAACAGTTCTTGACCATATCACACTGCTAGTTTACCTAACATGTTTGTATATTCTTTAATTTTTAGAAATTAAATCAAATTTGCCCAACATTTATTCAGTTATTGAGTAAAACTCACCCAGCTAGCATGAGATTCAAAATGGTTCCTGATTTTAATAGATTCCTGATTTACAGAACAGTTTTTATGTTTTTAGGTTTTATATACAGAATTAGTTTACAGAATATTAGCTAGCCTGTTAATCTGTTAGGCTAACAATAATAGATATCTATTGACCAGCTAGCTAGCTAGTACCTGACTAACCTATAGATAATCTAGCTATGATAATAGATAATATAGCTATATTATACACTTCAGCTCTGCATGGAGTTGCGGTAGGCTCTGCTCAGTAGGACCAGACAGAGAGAAAGCTGAATGGATGTTTGAATCAGACCTTTCGCACGTGTGACTGACTTCACACTCTGACAGATTTGTCACCGGACGCCAGCGCGTGAAGTCGCGGTCCACACAGAGCGCACAAGTGGAAAGAGAAACGTGTTGTTCGTCTGTAAAAGTGAGAGGAGACTCTAAAAGGAGAGGGCGCACTTACTTTCGGGCACGTTGCCCTTATTGTATGAATCATGTGTGGATTTTAGAACAATGCCATATTTATCTGCGGCATGTTGGCAAGCGCTAGCGTTCCTGCAGAGCGCTGAGTCCGAATTAGCAGCTTTTAAAAGAAGAGCTGGCATTAAATTCACATCCACGCAAGTTCCTCCTTATTACAGAAACAGCTGATCAACTCGTTTGGTGTCCGAGATTCTTCGGCTTCTTCAGATTAGCCAGGAAGCAAAAAGACTCTAATAAGGTTCATGGTTTTAAAATAGCAACGATGTATTTAAACTCTTTAAAACTTTAATGATTGAGAGGTGTGGCCTGGTAAGGGGGTGGAGACATGTTCTTGTCATCTGAGTGAGGGGCGGGAACTGAAATCCTACCATCTGACTGGGAAGAAGCATCTACATAGACTTCCAAATCCGGAGTAAAGAGGGAAATACATTGTACAGTTGATTTTTCTTTTAGCACTTTTAGCATCTTCTGGAACTAATCCCACTTCTTCCTACCTATTTCAGGTTGCAATAAAGATAATCGACAAAACTCAGCTGAACCCAACCAGCCTGCAAAAGGTAAGCTGTTCTGCTCAGCTTTGGGGCTTCTGGCATGAAGCTAACTGGATAATTAGCCCCTACAGTCGAGGCCGCAGTGGGTGTTCATTTAATCGCAGCTCTATCACAGTGTTTGAGAAGAGAAAGAGATTTCTGGTGATCTGCAGCATTGAGCGTTAGATACGTCTCCTACATCACTGATGATGTCACTCATGACATCACACAGGTTCTTCCTCCCTGTGCTGTAAAATAAAGCAATCTTTCTGGACAAAATCTGGTTTCATTCACAGACTTCAGTGTGACAAGACCTGCTGAGTTAGTTCTACCTTGTAACTAGCAAGCCAGAAACGAGCTTGATCATTTATAAGACAACTAGTGACAGAGGAGGAATGGAACACGGGGTGGTGTTTAGTGAGGTCTTTGCAGTGGTTGAGCAATGAGCTGCACTGCTGTGACAGGAAGTCCAATTTAGTTCCGATCCCTAAAGCAGAGCAGTAGCTGTTAACATCGATCAATAGACAGATTACCCGATGGATGGATGGGCTAATAGATGGACAAATGGATGGGTGGATGAACGGGTGGATTATCAGAGAGACAGGCAGATGGATTGATTGACAGATAAAAGAAAAGGCAGATAGATATTTAGATGGATGCATGGACCGACAGATGAATGAATGAATGAATGGACAGAGAGATAGATAGTTGGATAGTTTAATTGTTGGATGGACAGATGATGGATGGATGGATGGACTGATTGACAAATGAATGGATGGACAGTTTAACATATAGATGGATTCATAGACAGACAGATGGATAGATCGATAGATGGATGAATGGACAGATGAGTGTATGGGGAATGTATAGAGAAAGGGATTGACAGTTGGATATATGGATGGATAGATGGCAGGGCAGATGAATGGGTGAATGGCTGCATGGCTGGATGGATGGATGGATGGACGGACAGATGAATTGGTGGATGGAAGGATGGATGGATGGATAGATAGATGAATTGGTGGGTGGATGGATGGATGAATGGACTGACAGATTATTTGGTGGATGGATGGATGGACAAATGTATTGGTGGATGGATGAATAGATAGATGGATGGGCAGATGGATGGATGGATGGACAGATGAATTGGTGGACGGATGAATAGATAGATGGATGGGCAGATGGATGGATGGATGGACAGATGAATTGGTGGACGGATGAATAGATAGATGGATGGGCAGATGGATGGATGGATGGATGGATGAATGGATGGGTGGTTGGATGCATTGAAGGACAGATGAATGGGCAGATGGAGGGATGGATGGATGCATGCATTGAAGGACAGCTGAATGAACGGATGGATGGATGGATGGATGGATAGTGTAATATTCTAGTCAATCGTGCCTCTGTTCATTGTAGCTTGCTCTGTGACTCATCTCCCTCCCAGTAGATGATCTGTGCCCTGCATTAGCTCACACACACACACACGCACACACACACGCACACACACACACACACACACACACACACACACACACAGTGACAGGGATCAGAAGCTTTGTCCTGATCCATTCATGCTGTGCTAATGCCAAACTCACCACTTTACTGAATCTTGTTTTAACACGTGCCATCTGTTTAAACCTGCCCACTTTAAGCTAGTTCTAGTTAATGCCAACTTATATCATATTTAACCAAGTTAGCTGTAATAGTTAGCTGGCTAAAGAGGCCAAAAATATCAGGGATGTGAACCTAATTATGGTGAGTTTCTGTACATAGCTTGCTTTAGGCTTTAAGACTGGCACTGGAAGTGTGTGTGTGTGTATGTGTGTGTGTGTGTGTGTGTGTGTGTGTGTCAAAACATTTCTGCTACAAATTACAGCAGACAAATTACCATCTTTCCACTGAGCCACACTTGTCTTTAGACATAGTCCTGACAACCCGCTGACCCGACGTTTCTCCTCCGTGTAGGACAGTCAGAGAGGACGGAGAGAGAGAGAGAGAGAGAGAGAGAGAGAGAGAGAGAGAGGGAGAGACAGGTCGGAGAGAAAGAGAGAGAGAGGCTGGAGAGAGACAGAGAGTGGAAAGAGAGAGAGAGGCAGAAAGAGAGAGAGGCTGGAGAAAGAGAGAGAGAGAAAGAGAGAGAGAGAGAGGACAGAGAGAGAAAGGGGGAGGATGGAGAGAGAGAAAGAGGGAGAACGGACAGAGAGAGAGAGAGAGTTGACGCAATGCCCAGCGAGCTGCTGCCTCTGCACAGTACAGAGTTAATGTACAGCAGTAATCAGCCGCAGCACATCTGCGCTAACCTTGCTGGAAGATTCCATCATGATCACATCATGTTTGCTCAGCCCTGATTTACGCTCGGCGAGTGCGTCCGCTGCAAAGCTGTCCACTAATAAATCAGTTTTTATGCCAGTTCCGAGACTCTTGGAAGGTTGCCGGCAGTCACGGTGACGCATGCCTCCTGACTTTTCCGAGGCGGCGGCGGACAGTGGCGCGCGCCGAGCATTTCTGATTAGCGAAACTGAAATCATGCCAGAATTTTCATGAAGACTTTCATTTGTACTGGTTCCTGTTTAGGAAAGGTGACTGTTTTTTTGTTTTTCCTGCAAAGATATTAGGGTTTGCACACACAGGTCATGACAAAAAACAAAACAAAACAGAATGAACAGAATCAATCAGTTACTGATGAACGAGTGAAAACAGGAAACGCATCACGCCTCAGATCCACTCTCTGGCGGTGTGTTAACCTGGTCTCAATATATTGCGGTTAGCAATCGACGTTTAAATCTTTCACACATTTTCAATGCAAATTGATTGAAGTTCGGTGCTGATTGTAGTGGGCATGGCCATGTAGGTTGGTCACATGACCAGAGGTACACTATATTGCCAAAAGTATTCGCTCACCTGCCTTGACTCGCATATGAACTTAAGTGACATCCCATTCCTAATCCATAGGGTTCAATATGACGTCGGTCCACCCTTTGCAGCTATAACAGCTTCAACTCTTCTGGGAAGGCTGTCCACAAGGTTTAGGAGTGTGTTTATGGGAATTTTTGACCATTCTTCCAGAAGCGCATTTGTGAGGTCACACACTGATGTTGGACGAGAAGGCCTGGCTCTCAGTCTCCGCTCTAATTCATCCCAAAGGTGTTCTATCGGGTTGAGGTCAGGACTCTGTGCAGGCCAGTCAAGTTCATCCACACCAGACTCTGTCATCCATGTCTTTATGGACCTTGCTTTGTGCACTGGTGCACAGTCATGTTGGAAGAGGAAGGGGCCAGCTCCAAACTGTTCCCACAAAGTTGGGAGCATGGAATTGTCCAAAATGTCTTGGTATGCTGAAGCATTCAGAGTTCCTTTCACTGGAACTAAGGGGCCAAGCCCAGCTCCTGAAAAACAACCCCACACCATAATCCCCCCTCCACCAAACTTTACACTTGGCACAATGCAGTCAGACAAGTACCGTTCTCCTGACAACCGCCAAACCCAGACTCGTCCATCAGATTGCCAGATGGAGAAGCGTGATTCGTCACTCCAGAGAACGCGTCTCCACTGCTCTAGATTCACTAAGCTCCTGAGAGCGACCCATTCTTTCACAAATGTTTGTAAAAACAGTCTGCATGCCTAGGTGCTTGATTTTATACACCTGTAGCCATGGAAGTGATTGGAACACCTGATTCTGATTATTTGGATGGGTGAGCGAATACTTTTGGCAATATAATGTATGTATGATGGTATTTTGGACTTTGAAACCATGACTCCAGGAAAGTATAAAATGTTAGATTCTCGCTAGTCAGAACCTCTTCAGTACTTTGGCTGAGAACCTCGCACCTTAACAGACAGGCATCTTTTGATTGACATGCCAGACGACCAATCAGACAACATTTGTCAAAAAGACAATCCTTTATTAAAACATTCTTGACATTTAACGGTAAATGTTTTGTTTATTTAGCTGTAAATGTTTTGTTTTGGCTCTGTTTTGAATTAGTCAGGTTTATTGTTCCAAAGTGTGTTTCCTGTGCTGGAGGAGCAGCAAGTGCTGAGAACCAATCAGATTGCATCGTGACCAGAAAAGTGTGCTTAGCATTTGTACAAAGAAGCTAGTGCTTATTTTCAAAAGTTCATACAGTGTTCTAGAGGCACTGTAAACCCTGTGTGTGTGTGTGTGTGTGTGTGAGATGAGAGGTCGACAGATGCGGTCCTCCACAGGCCCCATCACTCCCTCAGTGTCTCAATCTGAGCTCTGTGTAACACACACACACACACACACACACACATGCACATACACTTCTATAAACCACGTCATTTATTTTTGGTGATTCATTCAAACGCAAGCCTGCAGATTAGTTGGTGCAGATTAGCATCTTGGCATGTAGCACAGAATCCAAGATGGCCACCAGGCTGCTGTGAGGCTGCAGCTACTGAAAAAAATAATCAGCTAATCCATCAAATGATGAATTAATTATTAATTAAATCATATATTTACTCCCAGCCGAACATCCTGAGCTGCTGAATTGTTTATGACTGGCGTCTCGAATGATTTTCATTCAGTCAGATTCCATTTAGACAAACACGAGCGCTTGATTTATTTATTTATTTTTTTCTCTCCTTGTTCACACAACATTAATCTCTTAACCACATAACCACATTTCTCTGGAGTGTGTAATTGTTTCTTCGTCCGTCATTTTGCTGTATAAGCAAGAGATAAAGACCAAAGAAGCCTTCGGGTATCACCTCAGCCAACGTTTCTAGCTAGCTAGCTAACTTGCTAACTTTGGATAGCAAACTAATTTGACACAAAAGCAGATAATAAACAAATGACATGATCAAACTTATTGATATTGTTATAAAATCTTAGTCCAAGACGTAATCTGTGTGTGTGTGTGTGTTTACATACACATGCTATAAAATCTATGAATGATGTGTGAGGCAACTAGCTAGCTAATCTCCTCCGTTAGTCACTCACTAACATTCCTAAATAAATTTCCCACCATCGATATGTTAATGTTAAAGTAATGCACACTTTATGCTAACAGTGCTTATCTTTGCTGTTACTATGGTTACCATGTGAGAGGGTTTTACAGTATGTGTCACTCTCAGTCTGTCAGTCATTCAGAAGTAGGCGTGACATCTGTGTTTTTTTTCTGTAATTTTCACTGAGTAGCTAAGATGTTATTAACCAAGCGAGTAGTTGACTACATTTCCCAGAATCCTCTGGGAGCAGAGGCGTTTAATTAAAGCCACGCTAACTGAGTGCTGCAAATGAAGGTCTCCGGCGTGGCGTAGCTGCTAGGTTAGTTCCCTCTGTGTTTGTGTTGTGGCTTTCTGACTGCTGCACACGTATCCCATCACCCCCCCCCACCCCCCCGGCTCAGCTGGACCAGCACTCAGTCTCCTCACAGGGGTTTCCATGGCAACAGGCCCGATCTATAGGATCCTGCCTGAGGATAAGAGGAAAGGAGGAAAGAGGAGGAGTGGAACAGAATGTGTTCTTTCTGTGTGTGTGTGTGTGTGTGTTCACAAATCAGCTAAAGTACCTATGCTAACTGAGCCCCAGATTCTTGTTTTGTTCCCTGAGTGTGTGTTTTGTGTTTTTTTACCATGTACCTATAATTTTTTTGCAGCTGTTTCGTGAAGTGCGGATCATGAAGGCTCTCCGTCACCCCAACATAGGTAACGCACACACACACACACACACACACACACATACTCTCTCTCTCTCTCTCTCTCTCTCTCTTTCTCTCTCTCTTTAATTAATGTATAAGCATACCACACACCTCACACAGTTGCGCACACACACACCTGTAGTTTTGTGTCTATTTGTGTCTGTCAGTCTGTCTCTCTCTCTCTCTCTCTGGCTTTATAACTGTGAGTCTGTCTGTCTATCAGCCCATCTCTGTCTGTCTCAGTCTCTCAGTCAGTCTGTCTGTCTGTCTACATCTCTCTTTCTCTTTATAACTGTGAGTCTGTCTATCTGCCCATCTCTGTCTGTCTGCCTGCTTGTCTTTTCTCTCTCTCTCCCTCTCTCTTTCTCTCTGTTTTTATAACTGTGAGTCTACCTGTCTATCAGCCCATCTCTGACTGTTCTGTTTGTCTCTCTCTCTATGTCTGTCTGTCTGTCTACATATCTTTGTATGTGTCTGTTTATCTAAATGTCTGTCTGTCTGTACTCTCTCTGTCTCTCTCTCTCTCTCTCTCATTTTTAACTGTGAGAGAGTCTATCTGTCTATCAGCCTCTCTCTCTCTCTCTCACATTATAACTGCGAGAGAGTCTATCTGTCTATCAGCCTCTCTCTCTCTCTCTCTCTCTCTCTCTCTCTCTCACATTATAACTGTGAGAGAGTCTATCTGTCTATCAGCCCCTCTCTCTCTCTCTCTCTCTCTCTCTCTCTTTTTATTGTCCTCTCTCTCTCTCTCTCTCTCTCTCTTTCTCTCTCTCTATGTCTATCTTCATAACTGTCTCTGTCTGTCTCCCTCAGCATTTATTTTAGCAGGTTTTTGTGCTAATATAAGGTTTTGTCGTATTTCAGTGCAACTCTTTGAGGTGATCGAGACGGAGAAGACTCTGTATCTGGTCATGGAGTACGCTAGCGGAGGTAAGTGTCTGTGACTGAACACGTTAATAAGACAATCTGAAACCCTTTAACCTGCTTAAAGATGTCTGTGTTTCACATCTTTGCCCTACATCGTGATTATTTCTGTATTTATGTTAATGTGATTATTTAATCAGGTGAGGTGTTTGACTACCTGGTGTCTCATGGGAGAATGAAGGAGGTGGAGGCCAGAGCCAAATTCAGACAGGTGAGAATAGAAAATGAATCAACACGTTCCAACCAATCAGAATCCAGCATTCCTTTCGCTCGCTCGCTGTGGTAAAAACAATGATCGACAGTTTTGTCGTTTGTGTGCAGATCGTCTCGGCTGTTCATTACTGTCACCAGAAGAACATCGTGCACAGGGATCTGAAGGTAAGCTGGAGAACATCATAGAACATGGCTAGTTAACGATCGCTGGCTTGCTAGCAACTCGGCGTGTTGATGCTAATTACACTGTGAATAATTTTAGCCAGCTAGCATAGCTTTAACATGGCTACTGAGTTCAGATAATTAGCCAGATAGCTTAACTAACCCATTTACTGGCAATACTTCATTTAAACATGTGGCTGGTTTAGCTAATGCAGCTAAGATAAAGCAAGCGTGGCAGATTTTAGCGTAGCTCAATTCAAATTTGTTTTCTCTTTCACTCTAAATACTTTCCCTTTGACTCAGTATTTCATTTTCTGGCTACTTTCTGCTCTCTCTCTCTCTCTCTCTCTCTCTCTCTCTCTCTCTCTCTTTTTCTCTATCTGTCTCTGTCTCGCTCTTCTCCTCCTCTTTCTCTCTGCAGGCCGAGAACCTGCTGCTGGATGCCGACTCCAACATAAAGATAGCGGATTTCGGCTTCAGTAACGAGTTCACATTGGGGAATAAGCTGGACACGTTCTGTGGCAGCCCGCCCTACGCTGCACCCGAGCTCTTCCAGGGCAAGAAATACGATGGGCCCGAGGTGGACATCTGGAGTCTGGGGGTCATCCTGTACACTCTGGTTAGCGGCTCGCTGCCCTTTGATGGACAGAACCTCAAGGTCAGGGGTCAGGGCCTAAATTTCCCCCAACTCACCTACACACTTCAATTTCAATCCTTCTTTACTGTTCTCTTGTTTGCTTGCTCTCTTACTGCTGACTCATACTAATTTACACACTTCCCTAGAGTCTAGTACACACACAGCTGTTTGGACTCAGGTTCTGGTTGTTGAACACCATGTACATTGTTGTGTGTGTGTTGCAGGAGCTGCGTGAGCGTGTGCTCAGAGGGAAGTACCGAGTGCCCTTTTACATGTCCACTGACTGTGAAGAGATTCTGCGCAGGTTTCTTGTGCTCAACCCTAGCAAACGGTGCACACTGGAGGTACACACACACACACACACACACAGAGTTCAGGTGTCCTGGTTACTTTCAGCTAAGTGCTTGGACCCCTTATGTCTCGCTCCACAGCAAGTGATGAAGGACAAGTGGATGAACACAGGGTATGAAGGCGATGAGCTGAAGCCTCACACGGAGCCGGTGGAGGACTACAGTGACCCCACCCGCATCGGTGAGTCCACACACACACACACACACACACATACACAAAGCAGACTAACACCTGAGGATATTCAGGTGCTTCAGTGATCAGATATTGGAGGATGATGTTGTTTTCACATTTGCCTTTTTCCCCATGAGTTCGATATGTTCGGTGAAGCAAAAAAAGAACTATTTTGGCTTCTACAGAGTAGATCTGAGTTTGAGCCACAGAAGCCCAGATATTTAACAGTGCACTTTGGAATATTTCTAAATTTGGACTAATTTCAAACCTGTCTTAGAAGCGAAGACAGCAGGTCTAGTTACTTCCTTTATTTCATCATTACTTCTGCTGAGATTTTTCCCTCACGGATATGATCTCCAGCTCCGCCCCCTTTTCCTGAAAGTTTGGGGGTCAGTTGGTGGCTGAGGGATTGAGATTGTTTCCATCGTAAATGGTCTCAGATCCTGCAGAAACATTCCACGCTGCTGTTTTGACCTGTTTGTTTCTCTCTTTCTCTTTGTAGAGGTGATGGTTGGGATGGGCTTCACTACAGAGGACATCAAAGATGCGTTACTCAATCAGAAATATAACGAAGTCACTGCGACTTACCTTCTGCTGGGCCTGAAGACTGAGGTTATACATCCACACACTGCACTCAAACTCTTTTCAAAACTTTTTCCTTAGAGTTAAATAAACGTCTGAGGTTGTGTTTGCAGGACGGGGCGGAGTCACGCGTGAGTGGCAGCATGACGTTGCCAAGAGTGAGGCCAAGCCCCATCACCAACGGAACGAACAAACACTCCGCCACCGCCGCTGCCTCTTCATCCTCGTCCTCCTCTTCGTCTCACAGCAAGACGCAGCGCAGCGCCTCCACCTACCACCGCCAGCGGCGGCACAGCGATTTCTGTAAGAGACACGCCCTCCACCTTTCCACCCAAACCCGGCCCACGTACCTCCCACACACCGAAACCAAATAATGGTTATGTTTATTCCAGAATTACTGGCACCCTTAATTTTAAACGACACAAAATTTGCAATGAAAGAAATGTTGAACTTATTTTTAACAGTTTTTAACATAAAAACTGTCTTTCAACAATAATTTATGCAAGATTTTTTTTTGCTACTTTTATTTATTTATTTATTTTATTTTGTGCACATCCTTTACTTCAGTCCAGGATGTTTAAAAAGGATACACAGCTGTTTAATAGCTGCATCCGTGTTGATGTGGACACATACACACACACCCATATATAACACCAGGTTAACAAACTCCTTTCTTTGAATTAAAAGAGACTTGATCCTGTGTGTGTGTGTGTGTGTGTTTCAGGTGGTCCAAGCATGCCTGTGATGCACCCTAAGCGCAGTCCGACAGGCGGGGCCGACCGTGAGCTACGTGAGAGCCGGATGCCCCCACGCAAGGCCAGCTGCAGCGTGATGGGCAGTCGCAGCCTCCCGCCCTCCAGCCCCATGGTCAGCACGGCCAACAACCCAAACAAAGCTGAGATTCCGGACCGGCGGAAAGACATGACCGCCACCACTGTAAGCTGATGAGAAGCAGAAAAGAGAGTCAGAGGAAGATTATACAGAATCACGTAGTCTAAACAATAACACAATCTGTGTGTGTGTGTGTGTGTGTGTGTGTAGAATAACATCCCTGGCAGTGCAATGACTCGCAGGAACACGTACGTATGTACAGATCGGCCCAGTGCGGACAGACAGTCTCTTCTGCAGAATGGCAAGGAGAACAGGTGACACACACACACACACACACACAGATTGTGTTATTGTTTGTTACACGTTAAAAACACTGTAGCTTTATAACCACTGTATAAACTCTCTCTATCTCTCTGCAGCTCTCTCTCCCACCGTCTCCCCCCAGCCTCTCCCTCCACTCTCAGTATTTCCGGAGCGGGAGCGTCGTCCTCCTCATCCTCAGCAGATCGGTGTAGACTGACACGAGGTTCGACCATACGCAGCACGTTCCACGGCGGGCAGATTCGGGAGCGCGTGCCTTCCGCCTACGGGCCGCCGCCCACCTCGCCCACGCTCAGCCACGATGCCTCGCTGCCGGCGCACGGCCGCTCCAGAGCCACGGCCAACCTGTTCAGCAAGATCACCTCCAAACTCACACGCAGGTACGTGACACGCCCACAGACGGTATGTTTGCAGCTGATGCTAATTGTAATCACAGTGTATTTTATTTATTTATTTATTTTTTTTAAATTAAGTTAACAGTATATCTGAGAGAAACATCCATTTTTCCTACAATTCTGTATCATTTCCGCTGTCATTCTGTCTTTCCATTGTTTGGGTAAGTGACTTGGCTGTGAACTAAACCTGACTTTCTAGCTAGTGATAATGTTTGTCCCGGTAGCCTAGCAACAATAACATCTCAATTTTAGGCAAGACTCAAATCCACAGCTAAATGCAGTGTAAGTCTACATTATCCAGTGCTGGAAAGTATTGTCTATGTTGTCTGTGTGTGTGTGTGTGTGTGTGTGTATGTGTGTGTGTGTATGTGTGTGTGTGTATGTGTGAACTCCACACTAAAATACTCTGCTAGTCTATAGCGCTGCTGCTCCAAACCTTTAAAACCTACTGCTCCTTCTGTCTTCCTGTCTCTGCTTCTCTTTCCTTTTTTTAACATCTCTCTCTCTCTCTCTCTCTCTCTCTCAGGGTCAATCTCGACCCCTCTAAGAGGCAGGGTTCTAATAAGTCAGTATCGGGTTGCACTCTTCCACAGGGATCCAAAACAGTTAGTAAGTTCCTGTGTCTCGCTCTCGCCTGTCTGCCTGCGCATCTGCCTGCTTGCCCGTCTGTCTGCCTGCCTGTCTGTCTGTCTCTAGCATGCCTCTCTCTCTCTCTCTCTCTCTGGCAGCCTGTGTGTGAGTGTGTGTGTATGTGTGTGTGCGCATGTGTGTGGGTGCATGGACATCAGTGCATGCATCAGGATTTGTGTGTGTGTGTGTGTGTGGGGGAGTCATGGGTATGACCTTGTCTGCACATTTGGTTTGTCCTCATGAGGAAGACTGCTTTTGTTTAAAAAAATAAAACAGCCGAAATGTTTCCTTTACTAAGGTTAAGGAAGACAGATGTGTGTGTGTGTTTGTGTTTGTGTGGTTCACGATGCCGGACGTCCTGTTTCAAGCTCAGGAGTGATACTGCATTGCGCCTGGTTTTGTCCCGAGTCCTGTGGCACGGTGCGTTCCTGAACCATCGAGGATTGTTCAGAATTCTTAAACGTGTCCTTTGGTTTTTCAGGGTCGCAAATGAACCTGAGAGAGTCGGCCGATCTACGCTCTCAGGGTGAGCTACACCACCGCACGGGTTAATAACAGAAAATTCAGTTGACTGAATTTTCAAATGACTCGATTTTAGTCATGTTTATGTTTAATAGCTTTCACTAATTTACTGAACCTTCAGTGTTACGCTTCGAGAGACAGTTAATGCTACATGAGACAGCTAAACAAAACTAGGTGAATAATCTGTATTTGTCTCTCTTTCTCTTCTATTTGATGTCTGTCTGTCTGTATGTCTGTCTCTCTCGCTCTCTCGCTCTCTCTCAGTTGCCATCTATTTGGGAATCAGAAAGAGGCCGAGCCCTGGCTCGGGGGAGGGGGCTGGGATGTGAGGCCCCGCCCCCCATGCGCTCCCGCCGAGTTGGTACTGGCCGTGCGCGATGCAGCGAGGGGGTGCGGCTGCAGCCACGAGCCGCCGGGGTCTAAGGTCACGTTTCAGGGGGAGGTGTGTCAGCTGAGTGTACACCACGCACGCCTTTGGGAGTCTCCACTAGCATTCACTCACATCGCGTCTCGGATCTACAAAGGGGTGGAGCTCTGAGTGGATGGGGGAGGGGCCTAGACCAGTGGCACGTCTTTCCCTCCTTCTTCCTGAACTGACTTGGCTCCGCCCACTCCTGGCTGCATAAACTGGAAAATCACTCCCCGCCCTCCCCCAGCTGTCACGCTCGCCTGATAGGCACATCCAGAGACACGCAGATGTGTATCCACACAAACAGTGCAAATGTACACACACACACCTCCTCCTCTAAGCAACCTCATCCACAGGACCTGGATTGACTCCAGAGTAGTATTTTTTTAATCTCGTTTAACTCATGAAATAGTTCGATTCTATTTTCAGTGTCATTCTGCGTCCTTGTTTGGTCTTAAACTGTATTTTGTACGTTTTGTTTTGTTGCCCAAGCACTTTTCATTTCATTCCTTAATTTTATACCCCCCATGTCAACCGTCACCTTGCCCACTACAACCCCCCCCCCCTGTCACCCTCCCCGAACCCCTTCCTGTAGCCCCTGAACTTGAGTCCTGCTAATCAACACTTTTAAAATATAATGAATACTCCAGCAGTTTGTCAAATCAAAACCAGAAGAAACCAAAAATCACTTATGAGAATTTGTGAAATTCAGTTCAACTTCAGAACACACGCTATAATGGTGAAAGGTCTGAAGGTCCTGTTCATTTTGTCAGTGAAATTAACCAACATTACATTTGAATGGGAATAGAAATTGCTATGATCAACAATTTTCAAAATTTACTTTTATGGAGAAACAAAAAGGAATTTCCAGTGAACTTCTATTGAGGGAATTCAACATCTGGGCAACATCTGATTTAGCAGAATATCTTACATTTTTCAAACGTAAGCAGCAGGTTGTTGCGGGTGTTTTCCTTTCCATCAGCCAATCACAGACTGATATCTGAGTCGACTCTAACCCTGGCCGAGTTTCAGACGAGCGATGTCCGATATGTACGAGTGTGTCTGCTTTATAAAATACGGCCGTGTTAATGCAGCACTCTCAGCTCCCGGGGGAGTGATGCACCAGATGAGGTTTCTCACTTAGCTGGAGAAGTTAAAGGAACCTCTACCCTGAAACACATTAAACAGGAAATACTGAAATATTTCCGAAGTACGTAGTGATCCTGGTGCTAATTTATTGACTAGAGCGGTTATAATCATTTAGATAGATAACTAAGTAGGATTTCGTAAGGGATAACTAGCATGATTTGGTGTTCGCTCAACACAACGTTACACATACGCAATGTTATGAATAGTTGTATTCAAACCTTTAACAATGCACTAAAGCCTTTCCACTATTTAAACAGTATGTGACTGGTTGATTCCACCCCCCTCCCCTGATTCAACCCCCTTGAAAGTACAACTCTCCCATGAGCCTTTGCAATGAAACACCCATGGCAGTGGATCGGGTTGTGTCATCGGTTCTCGGCTAAATAGACGCACCTAAAAGATGCAGAAGTTGCCCTTGGCATTATCACTGGAATTTTTTTCGGAAACTCTGAACTTCAGGGTTTCTGGACAAGTTGCAGTTCTACTTCACATCTGCTCTATAGAAACTGGCACCGATGTGGAAAATTCCAGAATGCTGCTGAATGTTGCTGCTCTTGTTTTACCTTATGACGGTAAACTTAATGTAGCTTTTCAAATGAAGAATTTCACACTTCTGGACTGTTTTTTTTCCATTACCACAATACAGGGAAGAAACCAAGTGATTTGATTAATGATATTAGATTCAGGAAGCCCTGTCCCTAAAGTGGCTACCTGATTCGTCTGAGGAAAGTTAGAAACGGCCGTAAAGTTTTTCAGTCACTGACACTGGCTTTCTGAGAACGTTCCTGAGAAGTTTCCTGTGCTGGAAAATTCACAAATAAAAAGAAGTAAGGAAAGCAGAAATGGCAAATGCTATCCTTCCATGATGAACGTTCTCATCAGTGGATCAGAGTGTAGCGTAAAACTGGGAATATCCCATTTTCCCAGTACGACATGGTTCTCTCTGTGCCACCAAAGCAGACCCAACTCAACTACAGTTCAGGTTCAGTTCAGAATTCCAGACACCAATCAGAAGCAGACCTGGAACCGAATAAGCCCTGCCCATTTGTGGAAGTTGACCATAGTTCAGATGTAGATTTGTCATTTTCTTGTAGCAAATCAAATACAGAGAGAAAATGACGAGTCGGGACACACGCCTTGTTTCCTTGCAAATGGTGCTTGTGAGTTGGTCGCTAAGTTCAGACACTGCTGTAGATCTCGTGCTTGAAATGTGAAGCGCACCATAGACTGACGGTTCTCCAGGAAGGGAACCACAGCTCTAATCTCAGTGGGTTTTTTTTTTTTAATATATATATATATATATATATATATATATATATATGTATTCGTCATTTTCTTGTAGCAAACGAAATAACCACAGAAAATGACATGGCAGGATTTCTGGATGGTGCTTGCAGCTGTTCTGTCTCAGTTTCAACAGGAAGTGTTTCGAAGCTGATGCATTTCTGTCATTCTGTTCTTACCTGATCTGAACTGAACCCTTAACACAGCCCGAGAAACCGACTGCCTCCCCAGCTTTACGCACCTCAGCTTTAACGGTTAAAGGAGCAGTTTGTTGTTTTCCGAGATGTCTCCTACCTGTGAGATGAACTGAGCATTGACAAGCCTCTCTGTATTCTCAGTTTAGGCTGGAGTCTTTTTTCTGGGCCAGAAATGTCCTTAGTCTTTCAAAAAATTCACAAACTGCACCTTTAATCTAAACTATGTGCCATATACACTGTCGGCTTTTCCGTCTTCCACACCATCTTTTTTTTGTTGATGAACTCATTCTTTTCATCCTTCTTGTTTCTGTTTGTTTTTTACATCTGCGTTCTGGCAAACGCTGCATTCGATGTGAGTGCAAGAAAAAAGAAAAAAAAAACACGTCTGCCCACCAGAAATCCTCGGGTCATTGTCATGTCTGCTCCGTGATTGGACTCCTGTAGCGGAGACGCTTTCTGTGTCGAACCCCGAGCGGTGTGTGAAGAAGCCGTTCGGGTCTGGGCAGATCTGGGCGGCCCGGGGTCGTCATCTGTTAAACGTGTGTGTTTAGACCTCCGTGCACTCACTCACTTGCTTCGACTTGAATCAGCTGCATCCTACGGCTCTGCCACCAGGGGGCGCTACTGTCTTAAATGTGAACACTTCAATTTGTGGATATTTGCACAGGTACTTAATTTATTTTCTAGGATAATTATCTTGGGAAGAAAAAAAAAGAAGAAAATACATGATTTATATCAGTCAGACTCTGACTGCATATAAATATGAAGATAACGATAACGATGATATTAATATGACTATAGTATTTATCTTAGACCTCCAGGTTAATTTCTAGCTAGTGCAGAAATCCTCTGCTAGCTCTCCAGAACATTCTGTGTGTGGTGAAGATAAAAAGTAACCTGCAGTCCTGCATGACACTGAAAGAAAGAAAGACAGAGAGAGAAAGAGATAGGGGGAAAAGGAAAACCGGAGATCGGAAAGAGAGAGAGAGAATATGAGAGAGCAGGTATGTGTCTGCGAAACAGGGTTTGCAGGGGTGTGAGTGTGTGAGTGCATGCGTCTGTGTGTGTGCATGTGTGCGAGCATGAACACCCAGAGAGTGTGTCCGTGGATGAGTGTGTGTGTGTGTGAGAGAGAGAGAGAGAGATTGTGTGTGTGCGCGCTGAGACGGCATGGCATTTCTCATAAAGCATTATTCTAATATGCAATATGATGGGAGAACTGATAAGAAACAGCAACAGATAAAAAAGAAGAGATTCAGGCAGTTTGCAATGAGATTGTGGTTCGTTTTTATTTTTTGTTCCCCAGAAGTCTGTGCGCCTCTGGCCAAAATGAGAGAAATGGAAACAAAAAAAAGATCTGGAGAGAAATAAAACTTCACTGATGTTGAGATCCTTGTGCGTCTGAGTTTATTAGGGTGAATGTGGGACTGGAAAGTGAGCAACACTTGAAAGTAAGAATGAAATGTTATTGCAGTGTAATTAGCCGAATTGTATTGTTCTAGAAAACATTATTATGACTGAGACAGTTAGCCAAAGTGTCCTGTGGAGATTTTTTGCTGTGGTCGGCTAGTTGTTTGTAAAATGTGGACTTCTAATAGATGGTGTAGAATACAACTCTTATACTGAGACTGAGACTTTGGTAAATTTCACCTGTGAGCATGTAAAATTCACAATGTTTCCGTGATGGTATTAATGAAATAATGGATAAGAGACAAGTATGTTTCATGGGGTACACTTTTATTGATTCACAATTTGACCGATTGACTTTTTACAACCAAAGTTCAAATTGAGGCGAAACTGAGACGCTAGGCGTTTTGCACCAGCGCCAGGAATCTGATCCCAAGATGACACCAGCCATAAGGTGGACACAAACCGGATGTCAAAAAAACAAAACAAGGGGGTAAAGAAGAACGAAAGGAGAAACGGACAGGGTCAAGCAGTCTCTTAGTGCAGTAGAACACTCCATGTGCTGCCCGAGTGATGTATTGGTGTAAAAAAGAAAGGAAAATAAAAGGAAACGGGAGTTTGCCTCTTTACTTCTGGGCGGGGATCATGCTGTCAATGGCCTCGCCTTTCTCCAGCTTCTTCTCCATCTCAATCATGAGTTTGACACCATCCACGACGCACTGCACCTGCTCTACCTCGGAAGTGCCGATACGGTCAGCGTTGGAGATGTCGAACACTCCACCCACGGAGGCGGTGTCCACACCACCTGAAGAGGAAAGGCAATAGAAAATGCGTTTATCTTCAGTAAGCTGTTTCCTTTTTACAGTTCAATCGTGATAACATTAACTCACACTACACCACAGCTTAATAATATTGTCAGAAATTAATTTTGTCTAATTTGAGTTATGTGTTTATGACTGTGGGTGCCCATGCCTGTGCCACGCTTCTGCAGGCGCAGTCTGGTCAGGATCTCCTCGAATTTGGGGTGCTCGCTGAGTTTAGGAAGTTTGACGTGGACACCACCACGCAGGCCAGTGCCCAGGTTGGAGGGGCAAGTGAGGACGTAGCCCAGGTGCTCATTCCACATGAAGCCATGGTTGTGCTTCTTGAACACTTCCTCAATCTGTTATTAGAAAGAAAACAGCAAGAATGATTTCAACATTTATAAAGAATATGGTAAATTTTAAATAGGAATTTTGATCTTAATCACCAAGCCAGTCTGGAGTATACCATACAATAGTTGAAATGGAAATAATGCTGGTAAGTATCAGTGTATTGCAGTTGATGTGTATGTCACATACTTTGTTCAAGCCAACGCAGAAGCGCCTGAAGACCTCTTTCATGTTGCCACCCTTCTGCATGGAGATGACACGGAGATGGTCCTCCTCATTCACCCAGACCAAGAAGGTCTTCTCATCGTTGTGCCTGAAGGAGGAAAAAAAACAATGTCCCAAATCACTATTAAGAAGACTGACTAAACATCTTTAATGATGCATACCCTACTATACCCTATACCACTAAACTCTGTAATGAATTCTGCATAACATTACCCTGTTACCCTATTCCCTGTACTGAACCCCATAATCATATGTCCTACCACATATACCCTACACATTTCTGCCACTCACCAGATGCCTCTGGCATCAGGCCAGTCACGGGCCATACCAGCAGCCAAAAGCAGGGGGGAGATGGGCTTGTCAAAAAGGAAGTGGTCAGCAATCAGCTGCTCCTGCTCAGCATCGGTCATGGACTTCAGGGGATAGTACTTGCCCTTGAACTCACCTTCCAGGCTGGTCAGAGCTGGGGAAAAAATACGACTAATGTTAATTGATTTTACATTGTAACAATGTTTGTTTTGTGCTTCTATTTCATGCCTTCACTGGCCACTATTCCTAGTTACCACACTCTAAATGGGGCAGTCTCTCTTGCCTCCTAGAACTCTCTACTTTTTACAGTTCCACAGTCATTCATGTCCTTTAGTTGAAGGTATTGTCTGAAAATGAGTGAAGTGTGTTTATCCTTGCATCGGAGACATACCCTCAACAGAGAGCTTCTCCACAGCCCTGCGCTCAGCACGGCTGTTGTGGGGGGGGAGAGCGTATCCCTTGATGCTACGTCCAGTACGGACTCTGCTGCTCAGGACGTAGTTGGGGTCCAGGTCATCACCACCCTGTAGAGAGCCAAAGTTGGTCTTTATTTAGACTTGGAAATGCATGTACCAGTCTAATGTGTTATGCATCAAGGTTGTTTTACAGTGACAAGCACAGATGCTCTGCAGAGTATGCACTGCACTGTTTTACAGTGACAAGCACAGATGCTCTGCAGAAACCCGACCACTGATACTGAAGTCTGATGACCCCACTTTGAACTAATGGGTGGAGCTTTACCATTGCACCATTAATTGGTTATTTAATGTGGACCACTACTTTGTAATGTTCTTGTAAGTTCTGGTTTTGTCACCTCATAATTCTAAAACCTGAAAGATTCTTCAGTTTGCCCCTCTTGGGCTCACCTTCAGGTTCTCGAAGTTCAGGTCAGTCTTGTGCTTGTCAGTGGCCTTGTATCCACCATGGCGGTCGCAGATGACTGGGTCAAAGAGATCCTTGAACAGCTCATAGGATTCCTCATCACCAGCAACACAGCCAACAGTCATGATGAAGGGGTGACCTGGAAGAAATCGTGCAATCATCCACCAGTCAGAACACAGATATGACAAGGGCAATCCTAGCACTCTGGAATTTGGTGGTCAGTGAAATATAAATACCAATCCAAAGCCACTAATGGACTGCCAACCAAATGGAAAATTTTGAACAAGTTTGAACATTGTTGGCTTGGTAGCATTTTCTGATGTCTCAATTGCACTGAACGTGAATGTGTTATATAGCTTTACTCACCAGGGTTGTCCACACCGGTCTGGATGACATCATCCAAAGTGAAACCAGTGGGGGTCTGCTTGTCCCTCAGTTTAGCATAAATCTCCTTGGTCAGCGCCTTGGCCATGTGGTTGTTGTGCTGGCTAAGGTCAGGAAACTCATCATCAACAGAGAAGTTCAGCTTGAAGTTGTTGTGGGTGTTTCCAAAAGGCATGATTGCGTTTCTGACACTGTAGGAGATTCGAGTGAGTATGACATGAATTAGAAGTAATGCAATCATTAGATTATTAGTTTTCATAAACTGTCTTCAAAACTATCTTTAGTCCTGTTTTTTCTTAACCTTACCTCCCAATAATTCGAGATTCATCTTATGTAATATATTGGTTTGATGGAACTGTTTATTTTTCACACTATATCAGTGCTAGTTGGCAATTTAAACTATTAAATATTAGTTTTTCCATTAGTATTAACTCCAATTATGAACCAATTGGACTCTATTAGCAGCTGTCACAAGCTATGGATGGTGTTACACCAGTCAAGCAGAACATATATGCTGTGCATTTACAGACGTCTGAAGTTCTTTGGTATTCCGGTGACCCAAGTAACCTGCAGGACTTTCACTCCTCAGCTGTCATATTGTATGTCTGATATGGCCAGGAAAGGGGGGTCATTCTAGGGTCTATATGTAGAAGCGTTTATTTTGGTGATCATACCCCTTTCCCTTAGCCTCACATTACCTTCACTCTTGCCAGTGAGAAATTTTATGCTATATATGTGTTCTCTGTTGCCTCTTGTCAATGTGCACATATTCATCATGTACTTTTAAAATGTGTGATTTGTATTTGCATGCTTTCAAATTTTGAAGGCAGTAGACAAGACAAAACTTAATCCCAGAAGGATATAACACCTTCTAGATATGTATCCTGCTGGGATTTAGTTGCTAGAGTTCCTTTCAGTTCCCTTTAGAGCCAAAGAGTCTAAACATTAACATTATTCTGCCAGATTTCTTACATAAGTATAAATATCAGTAATTATATATATATATATATATATATATATATATATATATATATATATAGTCTAAGAGTTCATTATGTAATCTGCTGTGCTATGGTTATATCAGTCCAGAACTGCTTCGGACCACTGGATCCAGCCATCTTATAAAGCGGAGGGACACCAGTGTCACAACCCTCTCTGATATGACCAGCACATGATCACAGACTAAAAATAGCTGAAGCAAGAGATCGGTCCAGATTGGAGGCAAGTCCCTTGGGTCTATATTTATCCTGATCCAAGAACATTTTTGGCATTTATGGACAAATGAATAAAACTGTGAGGACAGCAGTAATCTGATCGCATGTCAGCACACGTCATGAGTACACATGCATTTGTCCCTGTCACCATGTCAAACTCCACCTCTTCATCTATGATATGACTGAACAACTGTTCTGCAGAAAACTCAGTAAATGCACCAGATGTACCAATCTGAACAAAACCTGAATACCCTTGGTAAGGGTAAATTGCTAAATGATGCTAAATTATAAATGTAATCAAACATGTTGGCAGTGTATTCTTGAAAAATCAAATGGAAAAAAAAATGCAATCAGTAAGAAAATATATTAATCATATTTGCTCTATGCATCCATGCATTAAGCATGGTATCATTTGGGAAAATTATATGCTAAAGATACACTTTAATTCACTTCTTAGCCTCCAATTAACTGAGCAAGCTTGGAATCCCACAAAGACCTGTCTTAGGTCACCTTTTTTCCTGAGTCAACAAAACAATCTCTTCTGCTTATCAGAATACATGTTATGTGAATTTTTTTTATTTCTTTACCTGCGCACGAGACAACAAAACAGTCCTTGGGATCAGTTCCTGTTCACCAAAGCCGAAATAGGGGTCACCCAGTGGAGAAGGGTTCAGTTCAGCTTTATATACCTCTAACCACAAAGGTCCATTTTAGTGTGTGATGGACTGTGATTGGACAGGGCATGTCTCTGATGCCCAGATTAGCTTACGAAATGGGTCCTGCATTTACATTTCCGTAATCCAAACCAGGGTGGCAGCTGTGGCCTGCCCCTCTCTTACAGAACCCATCCTCCTCCCCCATATATAGGTTTCCATATAAGCCTGGAGGATTGAAGGCAGGGGGTGGTGGTGGTGGTGGGGGTGGGGTTTACAAAGGCTAAAAAGGCTAAGTGAGAGTTTTGCCATGCGTGCCAGGGATAGCAGCAATGTTCATGCCAAGCAAAGACCTTGAAAAAGAATGAACCGCAACACTGAGCTTATCAGATGATCATGTTCTAGAGCTGAACATATTTCACCAGAGAGAATGAATGTGCATTATCTTCTCGTTGGAAATTTATGTACATTTACATTTTATTAAATTCTTGCATAGTGCAATGTTGAACATTTGAATTTTTCCAGATAATATATTAACAGATTAAACATTTGAGCAAAAACACAGTATTTCAGAATTTATATAGCTATGCTGTAAGACTAAGATGTTTTGCTAACCACAGTATGTGTGTGTGTGTGTGTGCAAGTACTTTGAGGAGGAGGAGGATGTGTTACACTTGATTTATATTGCACAGGCATATGGTTATAAATCTCTAAGGTCATCCATCCATGAAAAACCCTAAAGCTGAAAGCTGATGAAGCAGAATCTGGTGCAATTTGAGAAAATGGTTCAAATTCTGGTTGTCAAAAATGTTATGTTGAGTCCTTTGGGCTTCTAACAAAATAACTTCTTTCTTAAAAACTGCCTGTGTTAATGGAGAAGGACATATGGTCCAATTTGAACCAACAGAACTTTGATATCATAAATTGATATCAACAACATAGTGCTGCTAGAAATATATTACTCCACAGACTGTGCATAGAACAGTGTAGTTTTCCCACCTTTTCACTTTTGCACCATTTTATATTACCTTCAAAATGTTAACTGAGTTATTTTAAAATTTTTATTCCACTGAAAGAGAAGACCTGGCCTGCTTTGCTTGCAGAGATGGCGACTTTGGCTAAGTGCCAGTGAGAAAGAGGAAGCGAGATAGAAGGAGATGGAAAAGAGGGTAGGGAAGCATTAACGCCAGTATGCCAGGCTCATGGTCAGCTGACACTGGGGAAGATGCCATGGCAGCCTTCAATATGTACCAAATCAACACAGCTGTTATTATATATCTCTCACTTTTGCACTCACTCACACATTCATACACAAAGCTCCTGGCTCATTTCATCTTTGAAGAAATTCATTTTGTGAGATGTTGAAATGCTCAGAGGGGTACAGGTTCTAGATTGTGCTGATTCAGATCACACACAGGTGTGTGTACATGGCTGTAGCTTAGGTGTGAATGTGGTGTGAATGTAGTGTGTATGTAGGTGAAGACCATTTCTAAGACACATTCTAGTACTGGAGGTTTTTCTACATGCCCTATCCATCATGGTTCAGGAATGTGTATGTTATTACTCCTGTCTAATTAAAAAAAGAATCCTTATGATGCAAGAGTAAAAGCTGCACAGCTACCCTTTTATGCTAATAGTTATACTAGTCAGCTGAAGTGTATTTAGGACGTGTATTTCAGAAGGCTGTAAACCCTTACTATGTTTCTGAATATAGTATGAAAGAGCATTTAATTGTATTATTTAATATGATAAATAAACGTTAAAACAGAATTTTAGTAATGTGAAGCTTGTTGGGTTTCTTTCTAATGTAAGCTAGGTAGATAGTGAGCTAGCTATGTTATTCATATACAGGGTATTTGTGTACATAGATATTACATATAGTTAAAAAAAACAAAACTATTAAGTTTACATTTATCTGTTATTTCCTTAGAGATTTGATACAGTTTAATATTTACTTGATTTTGGTAACAGCACCCAACATTTCCCAAGTAAAAAAATACTCATTCATACATGCCACACAATTGTAATGCAAATTAAAAGGGCGAATTAGTAATTAGTAGGCGTTGAGTAAATCTTTGTCTCCTAATTATTTGTAATAGTGTTTACGTTATGACGTCACAATGCACAATGACTAACATGGCTAAAAAAATTGATTTAGATCGTTTGATTAGCAGCAGGGCAGCACAGTGGCTTCGTGGTTAGCACTGTTGCCTCACAGCAAGAAGGCCCTTTGAACAGGCAGGGACCTTTCTGTGTGGAGTTTGCATGTTCTCCGTGCCTGTGTGTATTTACTCCGGGTACTCCGGTTTCCTCCCACAGTCCAAAAACATGTACATTAGGTTGATTGGTAATTCTAAATCACCCATAGGAGTGAGTGTGTGTGGTTGTCTGTCTATATGTGTGGCCCTGTGATGGACTGTAGGTGTACCCCTGCCTTTCACCCAATGTGTGCTGTGACCCTAATTAGGAATAAAGTGGGTATAGAAAATGGACGGATTAGCAGCACAGATAAGCGTGGTCTTTTTCACATCTCAGGCGGCTCCTTGCCAAGACACAAGAAATGTGTTCGTCTTTGCATAAGTTGTTTACATTGTTTAGAGAAATCTAATTGATTTAGTGTAAAAACATGACGGTGGTCTATATTTGCAGTGCCTTTCGAATATTGTGATTATTTCAGTATTGGTCTTACCAGTGGCAGGACGTGCATTTCACACCTAGGCCTTCACTGGCCTTCACCAAATCGATTTCTTCTCCTCTGTCAGCCATTATGAGTTAAAATATATATATTTTATTTAGTTTGTGCAGTTCGCTGCCTCTGACTACTCCAATTATCCAATCAAAGGACGGGAAATTGCTGACGTAATCGTATGCCTGCTAGATGGCCCCAGTGATGCCAACTCGAAATCTGATTGGTTAATGTAACAATTTCATCGCCACTTATTTTAAGCTATGGGCGCCTGCACTATTGATTCTGAAGGCCTTAAGGCAGATTTCTTTCACCCTGGCGACACATGATGTCAGCCACTACTGGAAGCAGCGCAACCAAGAGAAAAGCTATGAAATGTAAAGAACAGACTATTGGGCATAATTTAATACACATTCATGGAAAAATATATTAAATATATTAAAATGCAAGTTAGTGATTCAGATCACTGCTGTTTAGGCCAGCAAAGAAGGCCTTGCTGGCCCTGACGGCCCACCAGTGGTGTATTATCGTGTCTTAATGTTGGGTCTACGCCGTTATTCTCTGCCGTAACAACTTACGTATCGATTCATTGCTCTGGATTAACTTTCACTCGTTTGTGCACACATATGTGATTACCGGGATTTGAAATCTATTTTTTTTTTTTTATTAAAAAAGGCGATTCTTGATGTTCACCTAAAGGAGTCGGTTCATGGAATCGGTTTGTGACGCTCGTGCAGAGTCACAGTTGCTCTGTCTCTCAAACACACAGCTGTTCTCTGCTCGTCCTGATTCAACAGCCTGCATACCGAATTAATCACGCCAATGTCGAACCTTTAACACTTTCACTCTCTCTCTCACACACACACGTATGACCTCTTTCCCGATTTACTGAAATGCATTCAATAAGAATGTTCAGCTCAGTCAACTGCTTCTGTTACATTATGCTAGCACTGCTAATATATTCATTATTGCTAAGTTCCTCAGCTGAACACTATTCTATAACTCACCCACAACTAGTTTACTCTCTGAACCGGTGGACAAATACTGATAAGTTACCACATAGCTGCATTCTAGTGACACTCTGAACACAGCTACACAATTTATCCCTTTTTTTTTCTTTTCTCCCACACACACCAGATTCCGTTTATTTGGTGCTCTAATAGACACTTGTCTGTCACTTGTATGCCATATCTTTATAACCAGCAGTATTAATTTTATTACACGTCTATGCATTTAGAATATAGATTTGAATGGCAAAGCATTGTGGTGTGACACAGCATCTGATTCATGTGTGTTATGTAACACCAGTTAGCTTTCTCTGCCTGAATTAGAGAGTGTATTAACAGCAGTGTTACTCCTGCCAAATTATGTGTTAGGACACTTACACAACTCAGAGAGAGAGAGAGAGAGAGAGAGAGAGACTGGATTTGATTTAAAAAAAAAATCACTATATTTCTACATCCTTGTTTATCTGTATTTTGTTTTTTTTTTTTTAGCAATATAGTACATCTAGGATCCTGTATTCCCAAGGCTCAGTTTATTCAGTGTGTTATTTTTCTAGGGCCTTGTGTTATATTTGTATAATTTCAGGACTAACCTCTTCCCAGGTCCCAAAATCTCAACTGAATCTGCAGCCTAAACCATAATCATTGATTAGCCTTAAATCAGTCACTGTTATTTAATAACGCCACATTACTTCTCTGCATTTTCAAGACGGTGTGTGGGATTGTAAAAATGTACCATCAGTAAACAGGGAAACAAATGAGTCTCTAAAGACTGTTTAAGGGTTAACGGTGACTGGGGAATACTTTAGACAGGATCTGAATACAAACACACACAGTTTTAGAAGGAGGAAGTGGAAAGGAGTTTTCTAGATGAAGTGTGTGTGTGTGTGTGTGCATGCATGTGTGGGCGTGCAAGAGAACATGGTGTGAGTAATGTGAGAGTGGAGCACTCCCTAACTGCAAATGCTAATAATACCCATGGCCTTTGGAAGAGCAGACAGCGTCGGTGTAAATGCCTAATACGATTTTCATGCACTGAACGTTGCTCCGGGATTCTCCTGCAGTGTGTAGGTATGGAGGTGTGTGTGTGTGTGTGTGTGAGATAGGAGAGGTCACCCATACAGCACCGTGGAACATGCAGCAAGTGGCATTCAGTGATAATACACTATATCAGACCCTCATATTAACTTAAATAACAAGCTGTGTATTTAGCGCAGCTAGTTATGTATGTAACTGAACAGCATGGACTCCCATCACGCCTGTCTTCCAAAGCGCTGACACTGGAGACTCCTTCCGTAAAACAGAAAACTTCACCATTTCATCTGCTGTACAATTTCCCATAGTAAAATATCACAGCATGCATTAATATAAACCTTACAGCCTTTGAACCAATCAGATTCACATATTTAACAGCACTATGATGTCATTTTAATGGATATAAGCTATAAGGATATGGTGTATACTGCTGGAGAAAAACAGCCTTCATCATCAGAAACATGAATACCGCCTTCAAAATGCCTTACCACACCACATGGGGGCAGCGTTGTCCCAGGAGTGGAGAAGAAAATCCTACATGCAGCAGAGATGTGGAAAGAAATTCTCCAAAATCGTAATACAGAATTATTTGCATACAAGTGTCAGGTTCAAGGATTGGGTTTGCGTCTAACATTTAGTAGTCTGTTAAAATAAATCTATAAAGAATGTTTTATACTTTAAAAAGCGTTTCAGTTAATGTAGTGCAATAACATTATTAAACATTTCATTTTCATGCTTATATAATACTTTATATATGTTTTTTATGTATGTTACTTTATATATGTTCTCAGGTTTATTATATCAAAGAGAGAGAGAGACAAATTTTCACTGCAGAATGAGAAGCTCAGATAGAGAAAAAAAGAGCACTTATGTGGAAATTTTCCCCAATCAGCTAGATCTAATCAGTGTGTGGACGTCCTCTCTCAATCAGGATGCACCTGCATCTCTAATTTCAGCTCCATGTAAATGATGTGGTTTCTCTTTTTCACTTCTCTCTGAGGCTTTATGAGAGCAGCCTCTGCTCTGTTCATCACTCTGCTGATCACACTGACATCATGCTGCTCTCCGTCTGCACTCTGCTCTCTGCTCTCTGCTCTGGCGTGTAAGATTCCTGCTGCTGCTTTCCTCTTCACACTGATACCTTTTTTATTCCTTATCATTCTCTTTTAAATGATAATGACACTCAGTGTTGCTTTATGTTGCAGTGGTCAGATCACACAAAGCTGTGACACAGAAGCCTTCAGTTATAACAGTAGTTCCAGGTAAAACTGTCACTATGGACTGTAACATCGCAAAAGATGAAGGTAACTATGTCAGATGGTATAAACAGATTCCACAAGGAGCTCCAGAGTTTGTGTTGAGATTTTTTCATTCTCACAGTTCTCCTGATAAATATGGAGACAATTTTTCATCCTCACGCTTCACATCTAAAGCCTCTACAAATATTGACTATCAGTTAATAATCAGTAATGTGGAGGTGGGAGACTCAGCAGTGTATTACTGTAGCACATGGGATGACTCTGCTAGTGAGGCTGTATCACAGTGATATACACCATGACAGAAATCTCCTCACTGCTCACACTCACTTCTGCTTTCACACAACACCAGAAACAACAAAAACCTGAACTTCAAATCACTGGAACTGAAGTGGAAACTCACTTGATGTTCACTGAAGACATTTTGAATTCTTCAGAGTAGAAGATCACAGATATGGTACGACCATTTATTCCACTATGTAAACAGACACAGATGATTCTATCATGTTCTCAGTTCAGTTCTTTGGCTGTAATGATCTCAGTGTGATCAGGTGATCTACATATGAGAGCTTAATCAATGATTTCCTCTGATGTTTGTGATTAGTGACACTGCCTGACAGATACCTGATGTGGACATAAACTGGCAGAAAGTAAATCCATGAGATGTTTAAAGGAACTTAAAGTTATCTTCTGTATATCAGAACAAGATACTTTTACAACAGCAGGATTCCAGAACACACTGCTTCACTGTTATCTCCACAGAAAACGCTTGAACACTGAGTCATAAGACTTTCTCCACAATCTTTGGACAAACAGATGAAGTGGATTTATAAGATGTGGCAGTAATTTGGAACTGGACTGGTCTGAACAGTGACATCAGGAATGTGGAGCAAAGAGACCCTCAGGATTATTTGGTCATTTTAAATTAAAATTAAAATCCTTACCACAGCAAAACTTTATTCCTTATATCATGGTGAAAATACACACACACACACATATCCGCACATCTGCTCATGTTACACGTACCTGACTATAAGTGAAGAAAATTAGAAGCAATAAGACAGAAAAACTTTGTTCAATCTAATTCAGATACAAACTTTTGTTCAGTCTTTGTTTTTCCTGCAGTAGTACATAAACAAACAGAAATAGAAAACAACAATTCTGATAGAACAAAAATGGTGATAGTTCAAATGGTGCTCAGTTCACACTAACATTTTACATTTTACATTTCAGATGGTACATTCCACATCAGACACTTTCCATGTCAGTTCACATTCCTGAGTGTGATTCACAACCCAGAGTTTGAGTTGTAGGACTGAGCCGGTATTGGAGTGTCCAGATATGGCAGGGTAATTAAAGCAAGCAAATGGCAACACGTTCCAAAACAGAAAGTCTCTCTCTTTTAACACAGAAAGAAGAATGTTCAGGGGGAGAAGATATCTCCCCGAAAAAAATATCTCCCCGAACGTTTCCATTAACTGAAGCAGTCCAATCAAAAAAACCAAAACACCATAATGCAGATCCTTTCGCTTGTGCAAACTTAATTATCAGTTCACAAGTCTAGATGTGAGTGTCCGACCCAAAAAAATTCAGTCTTTAAGTGTCCACAAAAAAACTATGAAATATAGAAGGGAAATATTGTCAAGAGCAGGGTGTCAAAGAGTTCAAAATGCCAGTCATGTCACCACTAACACTAGTACTGTTGTATCAAAGACGACACGAGGAGCCTCAACAGCAGTAGACAAAGAATCACTGGACCCAAGCAAATAATGTCTGTTTAGCTCCTCAGAATTTCAACTGTGGTTAAACAGCAGTGAAAAAAAAAAACAGTATCTCAGCTCCCTTCCCTAGGACACGAACCCTCGTGCAAGCTCACTGTCTCGGCTAGCTCAATGGCCAGTCCTTACTAGAACATTACGGACAACAGCAACAACAGGTCCAGCTCGGTCCAGCTTCTTGTCAGCTCACCTCAACTCTTGTCCAATCCCATTGTTGTACAATCAAAAAAAATTAAGAGAAAAAAATAATTTTTCCTCCCCAGTTTTCTCTCTGTTTTTTCTTATTGCTTACGCTCGTATCAATCACATCTTTTTTTAGGCACACCTGTCCTCTCCCTTCTTTTTACCCTAAAAAACCCCTTTCGAAGTAAAAGTCCTTGAATACCTCTACACAGACAGAGGGTCTTTTGTTTACAGCCCAGTTAAGATCCTGGGATTGATTTTTTTCAGGTTGTGGCCTCATTCTGTCATAAAAGTATACTGTTCTTCCAATTTGCTAAATTGGTCAATGACTTTAGAGTCAAATTAGCTGATGGTCAAGACGTCTGAAATGGATGTAAAGTTAGAGAAATTTTTACATTCCTAGAGGGAAATTTACCAACTGGTCAGTGAGATATTCTACCATCAGATCTCCATAGAGATGACCTTCTGATCTCTCTGTCAGAAATTCCAGACTCTACACTGTCCATTTATTCCACTGATTTTGTAAATTGTTTCAAATTTACCGCAGTGCATATTTTTTTTTATATCTTTTATAGAAACAAAGTGTTCTCAGATGTTGTTCTCAGGAAACAGTAACACCTCAGGAGATTTGAACAGTATAAAGCTGAGTAGATGTTAAGATACTGAGATATTACATATAACTAAATGTCTGATGGTTGGAGTCAGTTACAGTAATTCATTATAATCTGGAGTCAGATATTCATGTAATAAAGGACATCCAGAACATCATTCATCCTTCCCCCAGTCCAGATAATACACTGAACTGTATGGTCCTGTCAGTCTCTATAGTTTAACACTGACTCATCGTACATCATGGACAGAGAAACACACTCAGGAAACACCTGCTGCTCCTCATGCTGACATCTTAGATTTATGTAAATGATGAACTTCTTCTCTGAAATGCAGAGGAACACGTTCTGCATGTTACTGACTTATTTCATCTACAGAAACTGTGTCATTGTAACAATCACTTTGAGATCAGCTCATGAATAAAGAGTCTTTATAAGAAGAGGGTGTGTGTCAGAGTGTTGATGGAGTGTTAATAATAACAGTGAGGTGAGTGTTCAGTATGTAGTACACCACTGTGGAGAGCGTCAGCTGTGGTGTGTGATGTTGAGCATCTCCTCCCTCTGCCCCTCCTCCTGTCTCTCTTATAGCACGTCCCTGCAGTCTCTCCTTTATCTGCTCATCACGCCGCTCATGTCTTCACTCAGCACCAGAGTCCCATCACACATGGACACCATGCTGCCAGCGCTCTGCTCTCTCTTCACTGCTCTCTCATGTAAGATTTCACAACTCTGGAGCTCATCAGCATTCAGCCTCCATCTAATGTGAGCATGAAGCCATGTAACATGTGTGCTGTTTTTATTCCAGGTGTCAGTGGTGTGACTGTGGTGACGCAGAAGCCTCCTGTTCTCACACTGACTCCAGGACAGACGGCCACCATGGACTGTAATCTGGGGACTGTCACTGGTAGTGCTGCACGCTGGTACAAACAGGTTCCTGGAGGAGTTCCTCAGTATGTGTTAAGGAACTATCATGGCTGGAGCTCTCCTGAATATGGATCTGGTTTCACGTCTCCTAAATTCACATCAACCCATTCGTCTAACTCAGATTATAAACTGATAATCAGTAATGTGGAGGTGGGAGACTCAGCAGTGTATTACTGTCACACATGGGACAGCTCTGCTAGTGAGGCCGTATCACAGTGATATACACCATGACAAAAACCTCCTCACTGCTCACACTCACTTCTGCTTTCACACAACACCAGAAACAACAAAAAACTGAACTTCAAATCACTGGAACTGAAGTGGAAACTCACTCGATGTTTACTGAAGACACTTTGAATTCTTCTCACTAGAAAATCACAGATATGGTACGACCTTTTATTCCTCTTTTATGTAAACAGACACTGATGGTTTATGATTCTATCATGTTCTCAGTTCAGTTCTTTGGCTGTAATGATCTCAGTGTGATCAGGTGATCTACATATGAGAGCATTACTAATGATTTCCTCTGATGTTTGTGATTAGTGACACTGCCTGACAGATACCTGATGTGGACATAAACTGGCAGAAAGTAAATCCATGAGATGTTTAAAGGAACTTAAAGTTATCTTCTGTATATCAGAACAAGAGACATTTGCAAAATCCTATTGGATGGAGTTTTCTGATTTTTGCCTTCTGATATCTAACATTCGTCTTTAAAGCAGAAAAGGACTTACTGATCACTGTCCAGTTTAATGTGATAAAGAGTAAGAATTAAAATTACTTTTCTATTAGAGATTCAGAGTTTTAGAAAATCTGAAAAGAGCAAATGCTAAGAGTGTCAGGTTCTGATCACACAAATGTGGAACCTGCTGAAGGTTTAGTGACTCTGACTTGTACAAATGTAGATATTTTTTAAAAGAAAGTATTTAAATGAAAACCTGCACACAGCTGCAGCAATTAAGTATTTAAGGAAATTTAAACCAAATTGTAATCAAATATTTATATCAAGTGTACATGAATGATGTGAAACATGTCACTGAGTCACTGATCGATGTCCAGTCAGTTTTAACAAAAAGACTTAATTCATGTTAAAAGCGACCAGTTCACTTAAATGTAAACTGAGCAATAAATCTGGAATAACATTGTAACACAGAACTGAGTCATTTCTTCTGCTGAATTTTAATGAGGAGCAGTGATCCCAGTGAGCAGGGAAAATTTTCCCTACGTGTCCGGTTAGAATGGAGGCACTGATGACTGCCTCGGTATGTTGGTGCACATTTTTTTGTGTTGACACTGGGATTTCATTCACCAGACAAGAGCTCATGAATATCAGGGCTACAATCCCTACTGATTTATTTCCCACCTTCATCAACACATGCGTGAATTTAGTGGACATTTAAGTCAAAGGTGCGCTTGACTGTGCACATGGACATGATTATAGGACTTAATGACTACAGACCACTTGTTTGAGCACCTCATGCTGCCGCACAACAAATCTATCACAGATCCTCTCCTAGAGCCCCTGCAGTTTGCCAAGAGAGCCAGTAGGTCTATAGATGACACAATTAACATCCAACTCCTGGACTCCTCAGGAACCTATGCTAGGATCCTGTTTGTGGATATCAGCTCTGTTTCCAATACTGTCATTCCAAGCTCTGCTACAAGACAAGCTCTTCCAGCTGTCTGTTCCTGATTCCACCTGTAGGTGATTCACAGACTTCCTGGCTGACAAGAAGCAGCATGTGAACCTGGGAAAACATGTCTCTGACTCATGAACCATCAATACTGGTTTCCCACAAAGCTGTGTTCTTTCTCCTCTACTGTTCTCCATGTTGCACTTCTACACCTCCATTACTGAATCCACACTCACCTCCATCAAAACTTGGTACACTGCTGCTACTACCAAGGATAGTCCAGAGTGACATTCACTCTCAGGACCTGTACACTTGGACCCTGAAGTGAGCAGTAATGATTATGGCCAGTGGCAGCTGGTGTTAATATTTATTTATTTATTTATTTATTTATTTATTTATTAGTTTTTTTGTTTTTTTTTGGGGGGGGGCAAACAAACTTAATGTCAAACTGTTAGTTATACAGGACTGTAAATAACCATTAATCAGGTGATTATATATCATTACTGCTAAGATAAAATATTGGAAATATTAAAGCATGCAATAAATGTACTATGAATCAGTATTTTAGATCAGTGTGGTTTTATTATCAGTAATTGACAGGGAGAGCAGGTGAGGACCCAAATGCATAACACAGTCAAAGTTCAAGTTTAGAGAGTTTAATAGGCCGCATAGCTCAAAAATAACAGTACAGTTCAGAGTACGAGGAGACAGAATATGAAGGGTAAAACAGTTAGTCAGAAATCCTGCAAAGTTCATATGGCAGAGGAGAACCTACACAGGATGAAAGAGGCAGTCAAATAATAATCCAACAGGAAACAAAACTGGACAGTTAACTGTAATTCCAACCAATGTAATCCAAACTGTCAATAACAGAAATCCAACATGAGAAATACAACAGAGGAAATACGACAGTCAATAACCAAATCTTACAGGGGTAATCAAACAGAGAATAATCATAAAGTGAAGGGAACTAGCAAACAGGCTTGGACAAGCTTGAGTCTGGAGACATAGAAAATCGCATGGATGCGAAGGGTCCGGGGAAGCTTGACTCGGACGTATACTAGATTGAGAACTTTTGAGGTCGGGAATAGACTGAAAAAGTGATGAGCGAGCTTCTGACAGGCGATTTTCAGCAGCAGATCATGAGTGGACAACCAAACTCGTTGGCCAATGCGGTAGGGGGGTGCCGGGTTGCGCTTATAGTTGGCCCATCGAGCAAAGCTTTGGGATGAGCAGAAAAGCACTAAAAGCAGAGCAGATTAGCACTCCTCCAGACCCATCAACACAGTTTAACCAGAGCAAGGGCAGAGGGAACCGAGGCTTCCACTTCTTGGTCAGAGAACAGAGGTGGATGGGAAAAGGGAGAGGCCCGTGGCAGCAAAAGGAAGAGAGTTGAGTTTGGATGACCAGGATGCAGGGTCTTCAGAGCAAAGGATTTGGAGCCTGGTCTACAACTCTTGGGGAATCAATCTGTCTGGCCATTGGTTTGTGGGTGGAAGCCAGGAGAAAGGTTGATGGAGGTACCCAGGAGATGACAGAGCTCTTTCCAGAACTTCAAAGTGAACTGTGGGCCCTGGTCTGACACAATATTGGGAGGCAACATGTATAAGTGTAGGAAGGAAGACGTAGTAGTAGGATCTAGGCAGTCTCCTTGGCCGAAGGTAGTTCAGCCAAGGGCAACAAATGGACCATTTTTGTGAAGCGGTCAACCACTGGACATCGTGCTTGAGCATAGGCCACCAGAAATGCTGCTGGAGGTTTGATAAGGTGCGGGAAACCCCAGGATGACAGAAGAAGTGACTGCTGTGGCACCACTGGATACCAGTGAGACCTAAGATGGTCGAGGACAAACAATCTGTTCTCTGGACAACTGCTTGGAACCGGTACCCCAGATATTGCCTGCTGCACTCTCCTCTTGATCCCCAGGCAGAGGGCATGGATGGTCACCGATGAAGGGAGGATGTGATCAGGAGCCGGATCATTCTCATTGGGGGTGAATTGCTGTGATAGGGCATTTCAGCTTCCCATATTTCAAGCGGGGGCGGAATGAGCGGGTGACGTTGAAATGCCCGATGAACAGTCCCCAATGAGCCTGGTGAGGATTGAATCACTTGGACGTCTGAAGGTATTCTAGGTTTTTGTGGCCTGTCTATACAACGAAAGGCTGCCCTGCACCCTCTAGCCAGTGGCACCATTCATCCAGGGCCAGTTTCACCACCAGGAGCTCCCGTTTACTGATATACTTCTGTTCTGCTGGGGAGAGGCAGTGAGCAAAGAAGACACAAGGATGAAGGCTATTATCCTTAGGAGCCTGCTGGGACAGGACAGCCCCCACACCATGGTGTGACGCATGCACCTCCACCACAAACTGGCAGACGGGTCAGGATAGGAGCCGTTGTGAAGAGCCTCTTAAGTCAGGCAATGGCTTGCTCAGAGTCTGGGGTCCACAAAAAGGGGTGAAGCAAGGAAGTAAGTCAGTGCAGGGGTGCCGTGATGGTGCTGTAACCTCAACTTTCACATACAGACAGTTCAGGAGCAAGCGCCAGAGCACCAACCAAACATGGTGGACATGCTCCTCCAGGGAGCGGGAGAAGATGAGGGTGTCATCCAAGTAAACAAAGACAAACCATTTGAGGTAGTCTCAAAGGATATTATTGAACAGGGCTTATAACACAGCTGGGACATTTGTAAGCCCAAATGGCATGACCAGATACTCATAATGCCCTGTTGGGGTGTTAAAGGCAGTCTTCCATTCATCCCCCTCCCGGATGCACACCAGATGAGGAGCTCGAAGGCGGTGGACATGAGAGGTAATCGGTAGTTGATGCACGGATGCAGGGACCCATCCTTCTTCCCTACAAAGAAGGACCCAGCCCTGGCAGGTGAGGAAGACAGACGAATGATCCTGGCAGCACAGAACTCTTGGATGCATTGGGTCATGGCATCTTTTTCAGGTCCCCTCAGCTGGTAAAGACGACCACGAAGAGGAGTGGTGCCAGGCAGGAGGTCTATGGCACAGTTGTATGGGTGATGAGGGGGTAAGGAGGAGGCTCTGGCTTTGCTGAATGCCATCCAAAGGTCAAGATAGGCAGAGGGTACCGAGGTAAGTTCAGGGCGCATGACCTGACATTATTGAAGTAATAAAGGTAATCATTGACCCCCCCCACACACACACTGGAAAGTTGCCTAATCACAGGCCTTCTATCTTCCTGGCTTGCCAATTTCTCAATGACATTCTGGTTAAGGTCAGTCAGCTTAGTCACCAGTCTCTTTCCCACTGACAGCATGGCCAATGCATTCAGTAAGAAGTGCTGGAAAAGGACAGATTGTAAGCTCAACCGCTATCATTTGACTGCTGCTGAATTTGCAAATTTAATTCCTTATTTCAAGGTGGAAGATACACACAGAAACACACACACCTATTAGGCATAACATTATGGTCCCCCTTTTGCTGCCAAAACAGCCCTGACCCATCGAGGCATGGACTCCACTAGATCCCTGATGGTGTGCTGTGGTATCTGGCACCAAGATGTTAGCAGCAGATTCTTTGACTTAAATGATTCTTACAGGACTTAAAGGACTTACAGGACTTAAAGGATACTTTTGATAAACACTGACCACTGCAGACCAGGAACACCCCAACCAAGAGCTGCAGTTTTGGAGATCCTCTGATCCAGTCATCTAGTCATCACAATTTGGCCCTTACAAATCCTTACACTTGCCCACACATCAAACAAAAGTGTGACACTTTGAGATAAAGTGTTCACTTGCTGCCTAATATATCCCACCCACTAATCAGATTATAAACTGAGAAGCAGTAATGTGGAGGTTGGAGACTCAGCAGTCTATTATTGTAAGACACTTGACAGCTCTGCTCAAGAGTTCATATCACAGTGATGTACACCATGACAAAAACCTCCTCACTTCTGCATCATTGGAACTGAATTGGAAACTTACTTGATGTTCACTAAAGACACTTAAAAAATTCTTCACATTTAAAGATTACAGATACGGTACAACCTTCTATTCCATTTTCTCCACAATATTTCTGTCATTGTGTAGGAGAAAATTTGAAAGCAACACTTGAACAAAAGTATGCTGGCACTTAAATTTTTGCTCACTTTAAATCCTGGGGAACATCCCACAAGAGCTGCAGTTTTGGAGATGCTCTGATCCAGTGGTCTAGCCATCACAATTTGGCCCTTGTAAAACTCGCTCAAATTCTTACGCTTGTCCATTTTTCCTGCTTCTAACACGTCAACTTTGAGACAAAATGTTCACTTGCTGCCAAATATATCCCACCCACTAACAGGTGCCATGATGAGGAGATAATCAATGTTATTCACATAATATAATAATGTTATGCCTGATCAGTGTATAACAAACAGCATTCATCCTTCCCCCAGTCCAGATAATTCACTAAACTGTAACGTCGCGGGTGCCTGCTTAGGCAAATCCTCGGTTACTGGCATGCCTCTTTATAGTGCTCAACCCAGCGCAGGAAATTAGGGCCCCTGTGCACGCTGCTATATAAACCTCAGGTTTTTCTCAATCAGCGTCCGGACATAGAGTCTGTGCCAGGTATCGGAGGCAATAGGTTCCGAGAGGTAATTTGGTAGTAGAGTTACTCTCCTGAAAGGCCTTTGCTTAAGAGAATATTTAGAAAGTCATTTACTGCCAATGCAGGCTGAGAATCAGCCCATTACCATTTTGTGTTTAATAAGTCAGACCCTGACTCTGTGAGGGAATTGCTCAAGCTGCCAAAACTTGGTCGTGACAAGCAGGGCTCTCTCCCTTGCCTTGTGGCATCTGTGTGTGCTCTGACACAATCCTAACCCACTTTTAATGCACTCATCTCCATCTAGTTCACACGGCTCAATTACGTAGCAGTTAGCTTGTCTGGAAATGTAGCGCGGCGTTGAACCAGCTTCAGACAGTTTGCAGGGTTTGTATTTCTTTTTGCCTATTTCTGCCCACTATTTCGCCCGGCTCCCTGATTAAATCTTCTACCTGCTTTTATCCATCTGGATAACGGGTATAGCTCGGTGCTCACCGCCTCCTTTAGTACCGAGCTCTCCTTCCCCCGTAACATAAACTGTATGGTCCTGTCAGTCTCTATAGTTTAACACTGACTCATCGTACATCATGGACAGAGAAACACACTCAGGAAACACCTGCTGCTCCTCATGCTGACATCTTAGATTTGTAAATCTGATATGTAAATGAAGAAAGTCTTTTCTGAAATGTAGAGGAACACATTCTGCATTTTATAAAGAAAAATTGAATGATTGTAACAATCACTTTGAGATCAGCTCATGAATAAAGAGTCTTTATAAGAAGAGGGTGTGTGTCAGAGTGTTGATGGAGTGTTAATAATAACAGTGAGGTGAGTGTTCAGTATGTAGTACACCACTGTGGAGAGCGTCAGCTGTGGTGTGTGATGTTGAGCGTTTCCTCCCTCTGCCCCTCCTCCTGTCTCTCTTATAGCACGTCCCTGCAGTCTCTCCTTTATCTGCTCATCACACCGCTCATCTCTTCACTCAGCACCAGAGTCCCATCACACACGGACACCATGCTGCCAGCGCTCTGCTCTCTCTTCACTGTTCTCTCATGTAAGATTTCACAACTCTGGAGCTCATCAGCATTCAGCCTCCATCTAATGTGAGCATGAAGCCATGTAACATGTGTGCTGTTTTTATTCCAGGTGTCAGTGGTGTGACTGTGGTGACGCAGAAGCCTCCTGTTCTCACACTGACTCCAGGACAGACGGCCACCATGGACTGCAATCTGGGGACTGTCACTGATTATTCTGCACGCTGGTACAAACAGGTTCCTGGAGGAGTTCCTCAGTATGTGTTAAAGAACCATCAAGGCTCTCCTTCATATGGATCTGGTTTCTCGTCTCCTAAATTCACATCAACACGTTCATCTAACTCAGATTATAAACTCATAATCAGTAATGTGGAGGTGGGAGACTCAGCAGTGTATTACTGTAGCACATGGGATGACTCTGCTAAAGAGCACGTATCACAGTGATATACACCATGACAAAAACCTCCTCACTGCTCACACTCACTTCTGCTTTCACACAACACCAGAAACAACAAAAACCTGAACTTCAAATCACTGGAACTGAAGTATACTTGATGTACAATGAAGATACTTTCAATTCTTCACACTAGAAAATCACAAATATAGTATGACCTTTTATTCCACTTTTATGTAAACAGACACAGATGGTTTATGATTCTATCATGTTCTCAGTTCAGTTCTTTGGCTGTAATGATCTCAGTGTGATCAGGTGATCTACATATGAGAGCATTACTAATGATTTCCTCTGATGTTTGTGATTAGTGACACTGCCTGACAGATACCTGATGTGGACATAAACTGGCAGAAGTAAATCCATGAGATGTTTAAAGGAACTTATAGTTATCTTCTGTATATCAGAACAAGAGATATTTGCAATATCTGGATTCCAGGACACACTGCTTCACTGTGATCTCCACTGAAAACACTTGAACACTGGGTCATAAGGCTTTCTCCACAATCGTTAGAAAGAAGCAGTGGAAACATGTGGCAGTAATTTGGAACTGGACTGGTCTAAACAGTGCCATCATGAATGTGGATCAGAGAGACCCTCAGAATTATTTGGTTATTTTAATTTAAACTTAAATTCATTATCAGAACATAACTTCATTGCTTATTTCATGGTACAAAATACACACACACACACACACACAAAAACATATATCCGCATATCTGCTCCACTGGTCTGATCAACTTCTATCTTCATGATCATCTGTATCACACCTTCTTGAACTCCTCTCCCAGACAGAGGGTCTTGTGTTTGCAGCTCAGTTAGGACCCTGGGATTGATTTATCCAGGTTGTGTCCTCATCTTGTCATAAAAGTATGGTGTTCTTCTAATTTGTTAAACTGGTCAAAGACTGCAGAGTGAATTCAACTGATGCTTAAAGCATCTAAAATAGTTGTAAACTTTAAGTTTCAGAAATTTGGACATTCCTAGAGGGAAATGTACCAACTGGTCAGTGAGATATTCTAACATCAGATCTCCATAGAGACGACCATCTGATCTCTCTGTCAGAAATTCCCGATTCCACACTGTCCATTCATTCCACTGATTTTGTAAATTTTTTTTGTCAATTTCTTTATATATTTTATAGAAACAAAGTGTTCTCAGGTGTTCCTTTCAGGAAACAGTAATGCCTCTAGAGATTTGAACAGTATAAAGCTGAGTAGATGTTAAGATACTGAGATATTACATATAACTAAATGTCTGATGGTTGGAGTCAGTTACAGTAATTCAGTATAATCTGGAGTCAGATATTCATGTAATAAAGGACATCCAGAACATCATTCATCCTTCCCCCAGTCCAGATAATACACTGAACTGTATGGTCCTGTCAGTCTCTATAGTTTAACACTGACTCATCGTACATCATGGACAGAGAAACACACTCAGGAAACACCTGCTGCTCCTCATGCTGACATCTTAGATTTATGTAAATGATGAACTTCTTCTCTGAAATGCAGAGGAACACGTTCTTCATGTTACTGACTTATTTCATCTACAGAAACTGTGTCATTGTGATCACTTTGAGATCAGCTCATGAATAAAGAGTCTTTATAAGAAGAGGGTGTGTGTCAGAGTGTTGATGGAGTGTTAATAATAACAGTGAGGTGAGTGTTCAGTATGTAGTACACCACTGTGGAGAGCGTCAGCTGTGGTGTGTGATGTTGTACAGCAGTGTATTACTGTAACACATGGGACAACTCTGCTAAAGAGCACGTATCACAGTGATATACACCATGACAAAAACCTCCTCACTGCTCACACTCACTTCTGCTTTCACACAACACCAGAAACAACAAAAACCTGAACTTCAAATCACTGGAACTGAAGTGGAAACTCACCTGATGTTCACTGAAGACACATTGAATTGTTTAGAGTTGTAGATCAAAGATATGGTATGACCTTTTATTGCGTTTATTCAACACTATTACTGTGCTTGTGTAATAGACATTACATTACAGCAACAGGTAAACAAATTTATTCTAACCCATACATTTTTGCTCACTTGATTAACTTATAGAATCAAATGAAGATGTCACAATTCAACATTTTGTCCATCAATCTACACGTCATAACCCAAAATCAAAAACAAAGACACACTTCTTAAATTTTTTTCAAGTTCTTGCTTTCTCCTTGATGAATAGTGAAACATTGTATGCAGTCTGGAGCAAGTTTTCTTTAAGGACCTCTCTGTATTTGTCTGCATTCATTCTCTTTCCTGGTCCTTGTCTCTGAGAAACACTCCCATAGCATGATGCTGCCACCACCATGCTTCATCATAGGAATAGTTCTAGCCAGGTGATGATCATGACCTAGGTTTATTTGGCATGGTGCTTGGGAGTTCAGCCTAGAGTTCAGTTTATGTTTCATCAGATCAGAGAATGTTGTTTATCATGTTTTCTGAGCCCATTAAGTGTCTGTCATATGACTTTAACTCAGGAGTGTTTACTGTCTAGCTACATAACCCTACAGGCCTGATAGATGAAGTATTTCTGAGATGGTTTTACCTCCAGCGGGTTCTGCTCTAACTGTGGAGCAGTATATTACTGTGAGACATGGGACAGCTCTGCTAATGAGCATGTATCACAGTGATATACACCATGACAAAAACCTCCTCACTGCTGACTCCTCACACTCACTTCTGCTTTCACACAACACCAGAAACAACAAAAACCTAGAAGAGGACTTCTAAAGCTTCAATAAGCATGGTCACTGGGGTTTTATTCACCTCGCTGACCAAGGCCCTTTTAGCTTGGTTACTGAGTTGGGCAAGACAGCCAGCTGGAAGAACAGTCCTGGTAGATCCAAACTTCTTCGAGGAGGTGTCCCAGTAAAGACGTGACAGTGAGCTCTAATCCTCCTAACAGGACGTGTGAACAGGACAGCGTATAACAGAGACGTGTGATTCACTGCCACTGGAACGGGATCTTAAAGGAGTGTGTGCTGATGGTAGACAGTAGAAGAGAGAGCTGAAGTCTGGAGGACGTTTCAGTTCTTCTGCTTTCACTTCTGTATCTGAGGAGCTTTTTGTATGGGTGAAGACACTGAATGAATCACTGTGGTATTCGGCCAAGGAACAAAGCTGATCGTCAGCGGTAAGTAAAACTTCTCCCCTCTTTTTTCCTACACTAGACTTCTACACTGCTTCAGATTCACACTTTTATTTCTTTTTCCAGTTTGAGAAATTTATTCTGACATGTTTCATACATGTTTTATTCTTTGTGTTCCAGTCAGTTTTTAATATTTTGTATATTTAACATGAGACAGAGAAATGTTTGTTTTCTTGATTTGTTAATAGTTTGAAATTTATTTATATTATTAAATGTTGATTCCGATCTTTCATATGGAATCTCTCACAACACGAAGTATAAATCCGTTCTAGTGCTTCATTTTGTTCCTGATGTTCTGCCACACAGACAGATTTATGACTTCATTCTGAATGGAAGCATTTCTTTAAAAATGTCTTAGATTCCTGTCTGCACATTAGATTTGTGTTGTTTTGTGTAATGAATATCTCCCGCTGTGTGTGGAATCAGATGCTGCTCTCCCGGTTCCTGTTCTGACCGTTCTCCCTCCGTCCAGTGAAGAGCTGAAGTCTAATAAAGCCACTCTAGTGTGTTTGGCCAGTGACATGTCTGTCGGTTTTGCTGATGTCCGCTGGCTCGTGAACGGGAACTCGGTCACCAGTGGAGTCATCACCGGCTCTGTACAGCAGCAAGACAATAAGAAATTCACACTGAGCAGCTACTTGACCATCGACAGCTCCGAGTGGGACAACAGCAAAGTCATAACATGTGAAGTGTCTGCTGGAGGAAAAGCCGCATCAGTGAAGATTAACAAGTCTGAATGCAGTGAATGAACCTGATTATTGCTTTATACATATATCAATCTTTCAGCAAAAGTTTATAGATGTTATAGATGAATCTGTAGAAAGAAAGGATCTAAACTCCTGCATGTAATCAAATTAGAAGCTTAATAAAAGTGCAATCCTGAAAAAAGAGAACTGTGTCTGTATGTCCTTCATGCTGATAGTGGAGGAACTTTTAGAAAGTTTGTCAGCACAAAAACTTTGGAGCGTAAACAGTAACATGGTGGTGGAACATTTTAAACTTTACCTCAGAATGTTCGAAATTTTATTTTCGACGATTTTATTTCTGATCACTTAACTACATCTAGTGGTACGTTTATATAACACACACACACACACACACACAGACACACACATGTCATGGATGGAACACTCAGGAAACACCTGCTGGTCTGCAGTGTGTAATTTTAGCTCTATGTAAATGAAGAGCTTCTTTGTGGAAATGAAATGTGTTCAATCAAATGAGGTTAATAATTCAAACAAATCTGAAAGAAGTGAATACACAGTATTAGTCATATTATTTTATAAACAGTTGAAATGGTAAGCCATTACTTTGTGATGATAGATAGATAGATAGATAGATAGATAGATAGATAGATAGATAGATAGATAGATAGATAGATAGATAGATAGATAAGACAAGACTCTAAATCTAAAAAAATGGATATAACTATCCAGTAGTAGCAGGTGATTAGCTACTGAAGTTAAATAGCTAGCTTTGTTTGCTACCTTGGGTGTGTCTCAATCAATTCCCTCGCTCCCTATGGAGCTACTGTGGAAATAATAACATATTAGAACGAGCTCATTAACATTAACCTGTGAATTGTTTTAAATTCACCTCAGTGCATATTTCTTTATATCTTTTATAGAAACAAAGTGTTCTCAGATGTTCTTCTCAGGAAACAGTAATGCCTTGACAGATTTGATCAACATAAAGCTAGGTAGATGTTAAGATACTGAGATATTACATATAACTAAATGTCTGATGGTTGGAGTCAGTTACAGTAATTCAGTATAATCTGGAGTCAGATATTCACGTAATAAAGGACATCCAGAACATCATTCATCCTTCCCCCAGTCCAGATAATACACTGAACTGTATGGTCCTGTCAGTCTCTATAGTTTAACACTGACTCATCGTACATCATGGACAGAGAAACACACTCAGGAAACACCTGCTGCTCCTCATGCTGACATCTTAGATTTATGTAAATGATGAACTTCTTCTCTGAAATGTAGAGGAACACGTTCTGCATGTTACTGACTTATTTCATCTACAGAAACTGTGTCATTGTAACAATCACTTTGAGATCAGCTCATGAATAAAGAGTCTTTATAAGAAGAGGGTGTGTGTCAGAGTGTTGATGGAGTGTTAATAATAACAGTGAGGTGAGTGTTCAGTATGTAGTACACCACTGTGGAGAGCGTCAGCTGTGGTGTGTGATGTTGAGCATCTCCTCCCTCTGCCCCTCCTCCTGTCTCTCTTATAGTACATCCCTGCAGTCTCTCCTTTATCTGCTCATCACACCGCTCATCTCTTCACTCAGCACCAGAGTCCCATCACACATGGACACCATGCTGCCAGCGCTCTGCTCTCTCTTCACTGTTCTCTCATGTAAGATTTCACAACTCTGGAGCTCATCAGCATTCAGCCTCCATCTAATGTGAGCATGAAGCCATGTAACATGTGTGCTGTTTTTATTCCAGGTGTCAGTGGTGTGAGTGTGGTGACGCAGAAGCCTCCTGTTCTCACACTGACTCCAGGACAGACGGCCACCATGGACTGTAATCTGGGGACTGTTAATAACGATGCACGCTGGTACAAACAGGTTCCTGGAGGAGTTCCTCAGCATGTATTAAGCCACCATCAGTCCTGGAGTACTCCTAAATATGGGGCCGGCTTTTCCTCTCCTAAATTCACATCAACATGTTCATCTCCATCAGATTGTAAGTTAATAATCAGTAATGTGGAGGTGGGAGACTCAGCAGTGTATTACTGTCACACACGGGATAGCTCTGCTAATCAGCACATATCACAGTGATACACACCATGACAGAAACCTCCTCACTGCTCACACTCACTTCTGCTTTCACACAACACCAGAAACAACAAAAACCTGAACTTCAAATCACTGGAACTGAAGAGGAAACTCACTTGATGTTCATTTCATTTGTTGATACATTTTTAATTCAATCACTTTTACTTTCACATTCTAAATTGCACAACTTTTCATGCAAACTCACACTTCTGTATACTATATTTATGGCATTCTAGATGTTTGGACGGTCACTTTCACTTTTCATTCTAAAGTGCACTACTTCTCATCCAAAGTCACTTTCTGTATTTATTTAATTTATTCTAGTTTATTCTAAAATTGTGTACACATTTCCTATGTGTGTATATGTTTGCGCCTGACACCAAGACCAATTCCTAGTACTGTAAAGTGCTCTTTGCGAACCCTTTGCTGTACCTGGCAATAAAACTTTTTCTGGTTCTGATTTCCTCTGTTGTTTGTGATTAGTGACACTGCCTGACAGATACCTGATGAGGTCATAAACTGTCTGAAAATAAATCCATGACATGTCTGAAGGGACTGAAAGTTATCTTCTGTAAATCAGACCATGAGACCTTTGCAACAGCAGGATTCCAGGCCACACTGCTTCACTGTGATCTCCACTGAAAACACTTGAACACTGAGTCATGAGACTACTTTACATCTACAATCCATGGACAAAGGGATGCAGTGGATTTATAAGATGTAGCAGTTTTCTGGAACTAGACTAGTCTGAACAGTGCCATCAGGAATGTGGCTCAGCGAGACCCTCAGGATTATTTGGTCATTTTAATTTAAATTCCTTAACCAAATTTAAAGTCCTTACCAAAGCATACATTTATTCCTTATTTCATGGTGGAAAAACTATTTTCTTTTAATCTTTATTTATCTATTCCCTAAATTTTTTATGTCTATTCACTTAAATCTAAGAGAGACAATAGTTGGTATGTTTCATCAAACTAAATTTTGACCATCAGCCACAATTAGCCAATCAGAATCGTCTGCGTCACAATGTCCCGCCCCTTTGATCCAATCAGAACTCGTCTACGTCACAATGTCCCGCCCCTTTGATCCAATCAGAACTCGTCTACGTCCAATGAGGATGATCAATGTTTATCTCCTAAAAGTTACATAATAACCCCACCTATTTCTATTGATTAAACATAGAAGTTGTACATTTATCTCCTGAAGGTTACATAATGCATCGTTCTGAGACCCCCACAATCACCCCCCTAACCCTTACCTTGAGACCCACACACACACACACATACACACACGCACACATACCTGACACACCCCCACAAATCCCTTGCACGTGGAAACACACACACACACATAAGCCAAAGTTTAACTCCTGAAGGTCTCACACAGTCACCTCTGAATTCCTATGGAAGTTTTGTCCTTGAAGGGGTCGTAAACCATCAACACCCCACAATCACCCCACACACATACACTTAACCACTTGTATATGGTTAATGTTTCTATTGATTAAACATAGAAGTTATAAGTTTATCTCCTGAAGGTTACATAATGCAGCGTTACCAGACCCCCATAATCACCCCTCTAACCCTTACCTTGAGACACACACACGCGCACACACACACACACACAAGTTTATCTTCTGAAGGTTATTCCATAGTCACCCCACAATCACCCACACACATACAACCCGTTAACCCTTACCTTGACACACACACGCACACACACACACACACACACACAAGTTTATCTTCTGAAGGTTATTCCATAGTCACCCCACAATCACCCACACACATACAACCCGTTAACCCTTACCTTGACACACACACACACACACAAGCATATGGACAAGTATGTTTCTATTGATAAAGCATAGAATTTAAAAGTTTATCTCCTGAAGGTTCCATTGTCACCCCACAGACTCTCTTGGAATCAAATTAAGCACAGAATCGAGTAAGTCTTTCACATTTTTCTTTCACAAATTAGGAAAAAAGTGTAAAAATGTGAAGTTATTTTTTTTTAAATTGTGAAAAATGTGTATGGTAGCTGCCCCAAATTTATAACATTTTATTTATGTGGTCACTAAAGGAGATTGTGGACTTCAGCTCTGCCTTCAACACGATCGTCCCAGCTCTGCTCAGAGACAAGCTCTCCCAGCTGAATGTGCCTGACTCCATGTGCAGTTGGATCATGGACTTCCTGACAGACAGACAGCAGTTTGTGAGGCTGGGAAAGCATGTCTCTGACTCCTGGAACATCAGCACTGGATCCCCCCAAGGTCCTTTCTCCTCTGCTATTCTCCCTGTACACCAACGGCTGCACATCTGGTCACCAGTCTGTCAAACTCCTGAAATTTTCTGACAACACCACCCTCATCAGCCTCATCTCTGATGTGGCTAAGTCGGCCTACAGGAGTCAGATGGACCGTCTGGTGTCATGGTGCAGCATGAACAACCTGGAGCTCAAATCTCTCAAGACAGTGGAGATGACAGTAGATTTCAGGAAGGACCCAGTCCCCCTCCCCCTTGTCATCCTCTCTGACTCTCTGGTGACATCTGTCGAGTCCTTCCGTATCCTAGGCACCACCATCACCCAGGTGCTCAAGTGGGAGCAGAACATCAGCTCCCTCACCAAGAAGGCTCAGCAGAGGATGTATTTCCTGTGACATCTGAAGAAGTTTCTCTTCCCTGCGAAGATGTTGGTGAACTTCTACACTGCCATCATCAAATCTATCCTCACAATTCTCCATCACATTTTGGTTTGCTGCAGCTACAGCCAGGGACAAGGTCAAGCTGCACCGTGTCATCAACTCTGCTGAGAAGGTGATTGGCTACAGTCTCCTGTCTCTCCAGGAGCTGTATGTCTCCAGGACGTGGAAGCCAAGATCGCAGCTGACCCCTCTCATCCCTGAAATGAACTCTTTTAGTCTATCTATCAGGACCAGGACTTCTTGTCACAAGAACAGTTTCTTTCTCACTGTAGTCAGCCTGCTGAACAGTGCCCCACTTACCCCAGATGACAAAAAAAAACAACCTTCCAGTCACTTTCACTTTCATCTAAATTGCACTACTTTTCATGCAAACTCATACTACTGTATACTATATTTATGGCATTCTAGATTGTGTACATACTTCATATCTGTATATATGTTTGGACGGTCACTTTCACTTTTACATTCTAAAGTGCACTACTTCTCATGAAAGTCACTTTCTGTATTTATTTAATTTATTCTAGTTTATTCTAAAATTGTGTACACATTTCCTATGTGTGTATATGTTTGCGCCTGACACCAAGACCAATTCCTAGTACTGTAAAGTGCTCTTTGCGAACCCTTTGCTGTACCTGGCAATAAAACTTTTTCTGGTTCTGATTTCCTCTGTTGTTTGTGATTAGTGACACTGCCTGACAGATACCTGATGAGGTCATAAACTGTCTGAAAATAAATCCATGAGATGTTTGAAAGTTGAAAGTTATCTTCTGTATATCAGACCTTGAGACCTTTGCAACAGCAGGATTCCAGGCCACACTGCTTCACTGTGATCTCCACTGAAAACACTTGAACACTGAGTCATGAGACTACTTTACATCTACAATCCATGGACAAAGGGATGCAGTGGCTTTATAAGATGTAGCAGTAATTTGGAACTGGACTGGTCTGAACAGTGCCATCAGGAATGTGGAGCAGAGAGACCCTCAGGATTATTTGGTCATTTTATTTTAAATTCAAAGTTCTTACCAAAGCATACATTTATTCCTTATTTCATGGTGGAAAAACTATTTTCTTTTAATCTTTATTTATCTATTCCCTACATTTTTTATGTCTATTCACTTAAATCTATTCTATTCTTCTTTCTCTTGGAACAAGCACAGTTGTAAAAAAAAAAAGCATTTCACTACATGTCGTACTGTGTGAGATTTTGTATGTGATAAATAAAATTTTAATTTGAATAATCATGAAGTGGAAAGAACATCATTTCACCATAAACAGGCCATGATCAGGTGCTTCTCACAAGCTTTCTGACAGATGAGTGAAAAGAATGATCAGAAGAGTTGTCCAAGAGCCAAGGACCACTTGTGGAGATCTGCAGAAACACTTAAAATTATCAGGTACGAATGTTTCAAATAAAAAAAGAAATAAGTAATGCACTCAACCGCCATGGCCTGTATGCACACTCACCACGCAAGACTCCATTGCTGAAGAAAAAGCATGTTGAAGCTCATTTTAAGTTTGCTGCACACCATGTGGACAAGTCTGTGAAATACTGGGAGAATACAGTCTGGTCTGATGAGACCAAAACTGAACACTTAGGATGGATAATACACACCATGTTTAGAGGCACTGTACCTTACCCAAAAAACACCATGCCAACAGTGAAGTTTGGAGGAGGGAACATCATGGTGTGGGGCTGTTTTTCAGCATACGATATTAGCAAACTTCATCTAATTAAAGGAAGGATGAATCTAAGAATGTACTGAGACATTCTTAATAGAAATCTGCTGCCATCTACCAGGATGATGAAGATGAAACGAGGATGGACATTTCAGCAAGACACCATGCTGCCAGCGCTCTGCTCTCTCTTCACTTCTCTCTCATGTAAGATTTCACAACTCTGGAGCTCATCAGCATTCAGCCTCCATCTAATGTGAGCATGAAGCCATGTTGTGTGGAGTGTTAATAATAACAGTGAGGTGAGTGTTCAGTATGTAGTACACCACTGTGGAGAGCGTCAGCTGTGGTGTGTGATGTTGAGCATCTCCTCCCTCTGCCCCTCCTCCTGTCTCTCTTATAGTACATCCCTGCAGTCTCTCCTTTATCTGCTCGTCACACCGCTCATCTCTTCACTCAGCACCAGAGTCCCATCACACACAGACACCATGCTGCCAGCGCTCTGCTCTCTCTTCACTGTTCTCTCATGTAAGATTTCACAACTCTGGAGCTCATCAGCATTCAGCCTCCATCTAATGTGAGCATGAAGCCATGTAACATGTGTGCTGTTTTTATTCCAGGTGTCAGTGGTGTGACTGTGGTGACGCAGAAGCCTCCTGTTCTCACACTGACTCCAGGACAGACGGCCACCATGGACTGTAATCTGGGGACTGTTCAGAACTCTGGACGCTGGTACAAACAGGTTCCTGGAGGAGTTCCTCAGTATGTGATAAGTCATTATCCTGACTGGAGCTCTCCTAAATATGGATCTGGTTTCACGTCTCCTAAATTCACATCAACACACTCGTCTAAATCAGATTATAAACTGATAATCAGTAATGTGGAGGTGGGAGACTCAGCAGTGTATTACTGTCACACATGGGACAACTCTGCTAAAGAGCACGTATCACAGTGATATACACCATGACAAAAACCTCCTCACTGCTCACACTCACTTCTGCTTTCACACAACACCAGAAACAACAAAAACCTGAACTTCAAATCACTGGAACTGAAGTGGAAACTCACTTGATGTTCACTGAAGACACTTTGAATTCTTCACATTTACTGATCACAGATACAGTATGACCTTTTATTCCATTTATTTTACAATAATACTCTGATTGTGTAAGAGAACTTATTATAGTAACAGTTAAACAAAATCATCCTGACTCTTCAGTTTTTGCTCACTTGATTAATTTATAGATTTAATTAAAGATGAAAAAATGTACACTTAACCTTTGATGTACACATCATAACCCAAAATCACAAAACAAAGACACACTTTTAGACTTTTTTCAAGTTCTTGCTTTCAGGTTATAATGTTGCATTCAGTCTGGAGCAGGTTTTCTTTAAGTACATCTCTGTATTTGTCTGCATTCATTCTCTCTCCCAGACCTTGTCTCTGAGACACTTTGAATTCTTCACAGTAGAAGATCACAGATACGGTACAACCTTTTATTCCACTTTTATGTAAACAGGCACAGATGGTTTATGATCATGTTCTCAGTTCAGTTCTTTGGTTGTAATGAACTCGGTATGATCAGGTGATCTACATATGAGAGCGTTATGGAAGATGTTCTTTGATTTTAATTATTAGCAATGGAGTCTGTCAGGCACTTTGGCTGTACAGGAAGAATTGTGAGAATGTTTTGAGCTGAAAGGAAGATTACACATACTCAAGTTCTGAGGTGGATGGCCTACAGCAGCAGAAGACCCCATCAGTTTCCACTCGGTCACCAGCGACAGTGGACACAGACTCACCCAAACTGTCAAAATGCAGGACTGAAATACAATTCATAACATATGAGAATACAGTCAACAGGCCACCAAGCTCTTCCACACCCACAACACACACATCAAACCCATCCTCAACTATCTAACTGTCTGAGGAGGAGGGAGAAAATGGAAATATAGATATAAATAAAGTAAAATAAAAGAAGATACAGGAATAAAAAATAAAGGGAAATTAGAATGTCACGGGCAGAGATTTTAGAAATAAGGATGATGAAATGTTCTGGAAAAAAGTCATGAATATCAGACCTCAGACCTGAGAGAGTATCTAATTTTAATAAAGAGAGAAACTGGGCCTCATCACAAAGCTGTTTGTTAAAACATGTTCCCACTGTAATGAAATAAGGCTTTCTTTTAAAAAAAATAAAAATGAAAGGACAGTCCCAGATCATGACGCAGTTTAGCAGGACTTTACCCAGCCAACACTGCAAGGTGGGCCCCAGATGGGTTTATCCGCGGGTTCCATGTGGGCCCCATATGGGCTTGAAAAATGGGCCCCAGATGGGTTTGTCCGCAGGTTCCATGTGGGCCCCATGTGGGCTTGAAAAATGGGCCCCAGATGGGTTTGTCCGCGGGTTCCATGTGGGCCCCATATGGGCTTGAAAAATGGGACCCAGATGGGTTTGTCCGCGTGTTCCATGTGGGCCCCATATGGGCTTGAAAAATGGGACCCAGATGGGTTTGTCCGCGGGTTCCATGTGGGCCCCATATGGGCTTGAAAAATGGGACCCAGATGGGTTTGTCCGCGGGTTCCATGTGGGCCCCATATGGGCTTGAAAAATGGGCCCCAGATGGGTTTGTCTGCGGGTTCCATGTGGGCCCCATATGGGCTTGAAAAATGGGCCCCAGATGGGTTTGTCCGCGGGTTCCATGTGGGCCCCATATAAATTAGCCCATATGAATCCCACGTATATTCTGACTGGGGCAAATGTGTGGTCCAACTGGGCAACCTACATGAGGCCCATATTGGTCCCACTTTGTGAAGCCCATGTGGTATATACAAGGGCCCATTATAGGTTTATCAGTGGGTACTGGACTAGCACCACATGGGTGTGTGTGTGTGTTTTGAGGCATCTTACCTGAACAGTATAATTATTTATATTCAAACAGTTTGTATTTAATTCTTATTTTTAATTTACCTGTGATTTTTACATTCTGGTGCTATCCCAAACATATTTTTTTATTAAGTGATAAAAGCAACATCAGGATTTTACTTTGGTAAATGTCTAAATGTAAGAGTCTATAAAGAAAAAACATGAAAACGGTGAAATTTTAAAAATCAGAAATCAAAATGCTGTAAAGGTTCAGTATATCAAATACTCTATTATCATCTTTATTATCTGACACATTCAATCAAAATTTTCAGGCTTTTCTAAAATTTTGAACATCAACATTAACAGTAAAACTCACATATGATACTCTACCAGCATCTGGTCTTATATAACCAATGGTACATAACATTTGGGGAAAAAGAAATAAACAGTCAAAAGTTAAAGTGATATTTCTCCCAAAAATGCAAAAATGAAAATTCTGTCATAATCTCACCTGCATGTTTCTCCAAACTCACAAGAAATTAATTTATTTTCAGAACACAAATGAAGACATTTTTAATGAAATCTGAGATTTCAGTCCTTCTGTTGAAAGTTTATTTCCCCAAAACTCGGACACTTCAAAAAAAATCATAAAAAGGTGGTAAAATAAATTAATATGAATCAAGAAGTTTAATTACTGTCTTCTGAAAAGACATGATCGCTTTATCTGATAGATTTAATTAAGGTTTTATTCACATATAAATGCTTGTGCTTCTATTTAACAAAACTGAATGCTGTAAACATTGTTGGCTGATCGATGTTTATATGTGAATAAAAACCTAAATTCGATCTGTTCATAATATAAAGTCATAATGACTTTTCAGAAGACTTGGATTAAACCGCTCGATTCATTTTGATTTATTTTTGATCTCTTTACAAATATTCTGAAGCATCAGAATTTTGAGGGGAATAAACGTTCAACAGAGGGACATAAATCTTGCAGATATCATTAAAAATATCTTAATTTGTGATCCAAAGATGAACGAAAGTCTTAAGGGTTTGGAAAGACCTGAGGGGGAGTCAGTGATGACCGAATGTTCATTTTTGGGTGAACTGCCCCTTTTAAGAAACATGAGTGCTCTTTTAATTGAACTACACTAACAAAGTAGAAGTACAAAAAAAAACTATACAAAAATAAAAAATAAAAAAAACCTGTTGAACATTACAGTATCCAGACACTCCCGGAGATGGTCTTCTCTCCTGCTGTGCTCTAATGGCCCTCTTTCCACCCCTGTCTCTTGCCCCAGTGAACCATTTGGAGAGCCTTTTCTGCCTCTTTTTGGTTTACATCTTCAGTCATTGTGTTCTTTTTCAGTCCACCTGTAAAAGCAAATGCACATTAACATCTGAAATGTCCAACTGTATATTATGGTAACACTTTATTTTTGGTGTCCCTGTTCCAGTGTCATTGTACATTCAAGTACTCAGTGATATTAATGATGAAAATCTACTTACAGGGTAAAAGGTCAGTTTAGCCCAAAATCAAAACGTGCACGCTCTCTGACAAAAGAAAACGGCTCTTTTTAATGCACGGTGTCATTATGTGCCGATTTAGATCCAAATATAGTGTAATTAGTGTAATTATCAGTCACACACAATAACTTAAGCACATATACGTTTTTCTCTGTCTGTGAAATAAAATCCAGTGAGTCTCTGCCCTGTTATGAGCAGGACAGAGCTGACCAACGGGAATTCCCCCGGTTCACCTGATGACCACTCCGGGCCTGGTGTCAGAACTGTTTCAAATTCACCACTTTACTCTTCTAGACGCCTGATCGGATACCTCAGAATTCACAGTTATGCTAATTGTGCTAATTATTGTAAATTGGCGCTCCGTTCGTTCCTCATCAGCAGCTGGCTGTACGGTAAAGTCACATTTACCTCAGGGGAAAAAATGGCGACTAACCTTACACAGCCACAAAATACACAAGGAAAGCAGAAAATAAACAAAATTGTGTTCACACTCAGGAAACAAAAACCGCTACACATCACTATCAACACATATAACCATATTTTAATTCTCACACACACTTAAGTGATTATAACTGTTTCACGCTTCTCCCCAACCCCCCACAGAAAAGTTATTAACATTAGTTTAGCGGTTAATTAATTTTAAAGATCATTTAAACTGTCAAAACAAAGTTCCCGATGCTTGAGACCACAGATAATAAAGATAAATAATAAAGATATCTTTAAAAAATATGCATTTACCCGCTTATTTCGCTCCACATCCACATCCTTCAGCTGCCTTCAGCAGATGAAATGATCTCCCTCCCACCTGTTAGTCACTGTCCCAGCCAACATTGCAAGGTGGGGCCCATGTGGGCCTCATATGGGCTTGAAACACGGGCCCCATATGGGTTTGTCCGCGGGTTCCACGTGTTTGGAAGAAACTGTATCCTTACGCCATGGCAGGATTTCCTCTACTTCGAATATTTAAAATATTCAAAAGCTGTCATTTTAAATGTCCGCTTATTTTCAACTAAGATCACATGATATTATGATATAATGTTATAAGAAGAAATTCGTAAGGAAGCATTCAAAGCAGTAGGACTACTTTGTCAAGCGGAAGGTGTTGTCAGTGAGTGAGTAGGTCTTATTGAACAGGTAGGTCCAGTGAGACCCATTTAAATGTCTTCCTTTCCGATTTCTCCTCATTCCCAGTTAAATACATTTTGATAAATGCACAGGCAAGTGAACACTGAAATGCTGAACATTCAAACAAAGAAACAAAATAAAATAAAATAAAATAATGGAAATATACAATGGAACACAATGGAAAATAATGCATTTTAATTTAAAAAATAGCTATATCAAAAATCTGTGATATTCGTTGTTTAAAAGTGATTAGTAACCACATTTAATTATTTCAAAACGTTTAAAGGTATAAAGATATATTTTAGGTGTGAAATCATTTTGCCCACTTGGATCCTATGAAGGTCCCATATTATCATACCCACATGGGACCCACATAAATTGCCCATTTTCAGCCCATGCCCACTTGGAGTCCATGCCACCTAGATACAGCCCATATGGGGCCCACATATACATGTTGGCTGGGTTGTTGTATGATCGATGTTCTTTGACTTTAATTATTAGTGATGGAGTCTGTAAGGTACTTTGAATGTCCATGAAGAATTGCAAGAATGGTTTGAGCTGAAAGGATGATTACAGTTATTCATATAACTACTCTGTACAAAAAGGAAGGAAAAGGAGGAAAAGGAAATATAGATATAAATAAAGTAAAATAAAGGAAGGTACAGGAATAAAAAGTAAAGGGAAATTAGAATGTCAAGGGCAGAGATTTTAGAAATAAAGATGATAAGCTGTTTGTTAAAACATGTTTCCACATGGCTAAAATAAGGCTTTCTTTTAAAAAAATAAAGAACATGACCCAGTTTAGCAGGACTTTAGTGACATCTGGAATATAAAGGGTCCAAACCAAATGAATTTTGGTTGTAGTCCAGTATATTTAGTACACTAGTGTCTGTGGGATTAAACTGTGTGTGAAGCAGAGATTTAAATGTTCACTTCTTTAAACACGTCATTAAAAGGAACACATAGAAATAACTGTGTTTTTTTAATGTTACATATTAGTCTGGGTTTTGTCACAGTAAGAGATTTTCCTCAAGAGACGATTCAGAGTCCTAATCAGTGTGTGGACGTCCTCTCTCACTCAGGATGCACCTGCTGGCCCCCGATCTGTAATTTCAGCTCCATGTAAATGATGCTCTTTCTCTCTTTCACTTCTCTCTGAGTGGAAGAACGACAAACTCTGGATGTTCATGATTAATAAAGATATTTTAGTTAAACTCAGTTAATCAGTAGGATTCCACAGACGATATAAATCCAGACCATGATAACTTTGATTGTAAAAACTCAGTGTAAAGATGTAAAGATGTGAACTCTAAAGCACATGACAGTACTGTAGTGAGTCAGCTGTGGTGTGTGATGTTGAGTGTCTCCTCCCTCTGCCCCTCCTTCCTCCTGTCTCTCTTATAGCACGTCCCTGCAGTCTCTCCTTTATCTGCTCGTCACGCTGCTCATCTCTTCACTCAGCACCAGAGTCCCATCACACACGGACACCATGCTGCCAGCGCTCTGCTCTCTCTTCACTGCTCTCTCATGTAAGATTTCACAACTCTGGAGCTCATCAGCATTCAGCCTCCATCTAATGTGAGCATGAAGCCATGTAACATGTGTGCTGTTTTTATTCCAGGTGTCAGTGGTGTGAGTGTGGTGACGCAGAAGCCTCCTGTTCTCACACTGACTCCAGGACAGACGGCCACCATGGACTGTAATCTGGGGACTGTCACTGAAAGAACTGCACGCTGGTACAAACAGGTTCCTGGAGGAGTTCCTCAGTATGTGTTAGAGAACCATCATAGCTGGAGCTCTCCTTCATATGGATCTGGTTTTTCATCTCCTAAATTCACATCAACACATTTGTCTAAATCAGATTATAAACTGATAATCAGTAATGTGGAGGTGGGAGACTCAGCAGTGTATTACTGTAACACATGGGACAACTCTGCTAAAGAGCACGTATCACAGTGATATACACCATGACAAAAACCTCCTCACTGCTCACACTCACTTCTGCTTTCACACAACACCAGAAACAACAAAAACCTGAACTTCAAATCACTGGAACTGAAGTGGAAACTCACTTGATGTTCACTGAAGACACTTTGAATTCTTCACAGTAGAAGATCACAGATTTGGTATGACCTTTTATTGCAGTTTTATGAAAACAGACACTGATGGTGTAGTGTATTGCTCACATATCCATAATACAATGTGCATAGAATGTTCCTTTACTAAATCCTCTTATCCTGGCTTTTATCATGCGCTTGTGCAGTTTGGACTCATTAAAGTTTGACGCTGTTCACAGACAAGCATGGCTATTCCTGTGTCTTGATTAAATACATAATAGATGGTTCATGATTGTACCATGTTCTCAGTTCAGGTGTTTGGTTGTAATGATCTCAATGTGATCAGGTGATCTACATATGAGACCTTTACCAATGTTGTAATTTTTTGTAATTATCCTCCTACAACCTGGTGTCCTCATACGAGGACATCACATTTTGGTTGTGTGCATTATAATACTTAATTCCTTGTAACTGGAACCTTCATGTTCAAAAATATCTGATTATTATATTTATTTGTTCCTCAAAATAGCTAGAAGAAATCTAAAATGCAAGCCAGACCAAAGCTTGGGTGTTAGGAGGTTAAATCTAGCCAGGTTAACTGCATTTTCTGCCGACAGGAGTGCAGCACTGTGCAGTAAGACTCGTGGTGGTGGTGTGTGTGTTTACATCTGTCACGGATCTGCAGGACACTGTGACGTCATCACGCCCCAGTCACCTGAGCGCCGCCGGTGCACCTGCTGACAATTAGCCGAAAGACTATTTAAAGGCCATACTCGTCAGAGACGTTGGCGAGTATTGTTGACTGTTTTTGAGTTTGCGTGCTTTCTGTAATGCTCTTTGACTAGCCCTCCTTAGTTTCTCCTGCAGTGGCAGTTACCTAAGTTTTGGAAGCATCTCAGTTTGTCTATTCTCTTCTCTGGTGTTTAATAAAGTGAAGTCTGTGTGAGCGCTTCAACCTGAATCTCCTGACCCTTCCCTCTGCAACCACTGACAACATCAACACGGAATGGTGCAAGAACTCTGTGCTTGTTTGTAGTTACTGTTCATCTCTAGTTTGTGACTGTTAGATTCAGGCCTTTTTATTTGCCATGGGAATTCACCACCATATTTTATGTCGGAGAGTACATTCCCCCCAGCAATAATGCTAAGGAGCTAAGTGAGCTCTACAGAGCTGTTAGCAAGCTGCATAATGCTCACCCCAATGGACTGTTTATTATCGCCAGAGATTTCAACCATGCAAATCTCAAGTCTGTTCTCCCTAAGTTCCATCAATATGTGGACTTTGCAAACAGAGGAGGGAAAGTGCTGGATCTTGTTTACACAAACATTCCCAGCACGTACCATGCACAGCCCCGCCCCCACATCGGCTCCTCAGACCACATTTCTGTTATGCTAAATCCAGCATACAGACCACTTTTCAGATGCTCTAAACCGGTTCTGAAACAGGTTAAAACCTGGCCAGCAAGAGCCATCTCTGCTCTTCAGGACTGTTTTGAGTGCACTGACTGGGACATGTTCAGGGAGGCTGCAACCAACGTCTCCAAGTCCATCACCACACGCTCAAAACAGAAGCCATGGATGACCGCAAAAGGTGCGTGTGCTGCTAAAATCCAGAGACTTTGCCTTCAGAACTTTACACAAGGACACCCTAAGAAGAGCATGGGTCAAACTGTCTCGAGCCATCAGGGAGGCAAAGCATGCACACTCCCAGAGAATCCACGGCAACTTCCAGAGCAGTGGTGACACTCAGCACATGTGGCAAGGCATCCAGTCCATCACCAACTACAGGCCAGCTTCTATGACAGTGATGCCTCCCTTCCAGATGTGCTGAACAGCTTCTACGCTCGGTTTGAGGCATGGAATGACGTGACAGCGTGGAAGACCATCCCTCCTTCAGAGGACCAGCTGCTCTGTCTTACCACAGCAGATGTGAGAAAAACTCTACACAGAGTTAACCCACAGAAACCCACAGCTGCTGGACCAGACAACATCCCTGGCAGAGTGCTCAGGGAATGTGCAGAACAGGTAGCATATGCCTTCACTGACATTTTCATCTCCCTGAGCAGCGCCATCATCCCAACATGCCTAAAGACCACCACCATCATCCCTGTGCCGAAGAAGTCTTCAGTGTCCTGTCTCAACGACTACCATCTTGTTGCACTCACACCCATCATCATGGAGTGCTTCGAGAGGCTCATCATGAGGCACATCAAGAACATGTTGCCACCATCACTAGACCCCATGCAGTTTGCATATCGTCTAAATCGCTGCACAGACGATGTCATCAGCACAACCCTACATTCAGCCCTCACACACCTGGACAATAAAAACACTTATGTACGAATGTTGTTCATAGATGTCAGTTCAGCATTCAACACAATAATTCCTCAGCACCTGATCAAGAAGCTGGGAGACCTCAGTCAGTCCGGATCAGGAACAGCATCTCCAGCACCACCACACTGAGCACTGGAACTCCTCAGGGAGCATGGAGATTGTGAAGAGCACCAAATTCCTTGGTGTTCACCTGGCTCAGGTGACCTCACCTGGTCACCCGACACCAGCTCCATCACCAAGAACGCCCAGCAGTGTCTCTACTTCCTGCGAAGTCTAAGGAAGGCTCATCTTCCACCTCCCATCCTGACCACCTTCTACAGAGGAACCATTGAGAGAATCCTGAGCAGCTGCATCACTGCCTGGTTTGGGAATTGTACTGTGTATGATCGCAAGACCCTGCAGTGGATAGTGAGGACAGCTGAGAAGATCATCAGAGTCTCTCTTCCCTCTATTACAGACATTTACTCCACACGCTGCATCCGCAAAACTAACAGCATTGTGGCTGACCCCACACACCCCTCACACACACTCTTACACACCCCACACACCCCTCACACACACTCTTACACACCCCACACACCCCTCACACACACTCTTACACACCCCACACACCCCTCACACACACTCTTACACACCCCACACACCCCTCACACACACTCTTACACACCCCTCACACACACTCTTACACCTCCCACACACCCCTCACACACACTCTTACACACCCCACACACCCCTCACACACACTCTTACACACCCCACACACCCCACACACCCCTCTCACACACACCTCTCTCTCTCTCTCTCTCTCTCTCTCTCACACACACACACAGGACTGAACTGCACAAAACTCTCTCTCTCTCTCTCTCTCTCTGCGCATGCGTGAGTGAGTGCGTGAGCGTGGACGGAGCGTGCGAGTGAAAACTCTATTTTCTATCTTTTTTGCTATACTCGTTGTATTGTATGGTGTGTAAAGAGCGTGAGTGGTGAGTAGTGCGGTTATTGTGTGTGTGCGGGTGTGCGTGTTTGAGTGTGTGTGTGTGTTTGAGTGTGTGTGTGTGTTTGAGTGTGTGTGTTTGAGTGTGTGTGCGTGTTTGAGTGTGTGTGTGTGTTTCAGTGTGTGTGTGTGTGACGCCGGTGCAGTGGGCTCGCTGCCGGAGTCATGGCATTTAAAACTCTAACCCGGAGCCCCGGGTTTAAAGTGTTGGTCACGGCAGCGTGTTCGGTGGAGGAATGCGCTGCGGCGGTGGCTAAACTAATCGGTGCGAAGAGCATTGTTACTGCCGTGAGGATGAATAAGGCTGTGGTCATGTTTGTGGACGAGGTTCAGAAAGCTGAGACTGTGATTTTGGAGGGCGTTGTTATAAAAGGGACCTTGATGAAAGTTTCTCCCCTTAGCACCCCCGCTAAACGTGTGATCTTGTCTAATGTGCCCCCCTTCATTGACGATAAAGATCTCCTATCACTGTTGTCCAGGTACGGTAAAGTAGTATCACCTATTAAAATGATACCGACAGGCTGCAAAGACCCCGAGCTCAGGCATATCTTCTCCTATAGACGACAGGCTTTCGTAGTTTTTAACAACAGAGATGAAGACCTCAATGTTGTTTTTAAAGTTAAGCTGGATGGAGAAGAATACACTATTTATGCAACTTCTGGAGGTTTGAAGTGTTTCGGGTGTGGTCAGGAGGGGCATCTTGCTAGGAACTGTCCCAAAGAACAGGCAGCAGGTGAACAGGAGACAGAAACAGTAAATGAGAATTGTCAGGATGAGGTACAAGGTGAAAACAAACAGGACAGTGGAGAGGATAACACACAAACAGAGGGCCAGGAAGAAAACAAACAGCAGGAACCAACCATGGAAAGTCAAGAAGGGGGAAAAAACACTGAGTCAGAAATAAATCATACAGAGACAGAAATCGAAAAATCACAAGGTAACATGAATAAAAACACTGAAAATAACACACAGTTAAATAACAGCCAAAACATTGATGAGTATGAAAGAACAGACATGGCCATAGATGACAGTGAGTTTGCTCCAGTCAGGTCAAAGAGAAAGCTAAAAGTAGGAAGCGGTGGAGCTCAATCCAGAAAGAAAGGTCCAGTCGAAACAAAGAATGAAAAGCAGATCACAGCTGATAAAAAAACCGAGACAGATTCGAGCAGTAACCCAGAGACCAATACAGAAACAGACAGTGATGAGGACCAAGAGACCGTTAAAGAGAAAACAGAAACATACAAGGATAAAGAAATCAAACAGTTTCTCCAGAAAACAAAAAACATGAAGGGAGTCAAAATAGAACAATACTTCCCAAATAAACTCAACTTTGTGGAATCCGCAACCACCATAATAACGACAAAAAACAAGAACTTCACAGATCAGGAGGTGTATAGACTCAAAAAGTTTGTGACAAGAACAAGGCAAGGTCTGGTACAGGGAGACGAGGAGAGTGTATAAACTACAGCCTGGAACTGATGGGGATTACTTTTCTCTTTGTCTCTTTATTTTTTTTCATGACGGATTTCAACATTGCTTCCTTAAATATAAGGGGAGGAAGGGATGTTAGAAAACGGGCAGAACTCTTTGATCTAATTAAATTAAAGAAAATTGATGTAATGTTGATGCAGGAAAATCACTGTGACAAAGACTATGAGTCTAAATGGAAGTTAGAATGGGAAGGGGAAGTTCCCTTGAGTTCGGAGAGCTCAGTGCAGGAGCCGGCGTTCTGTTTGCTAAGCATTTTGTACCTGAGTCTTACACCAAACAGGAAGTGATCGCTGGCAGGTTACTTTTAATTAATGCAAAATATGAGCTTTTTAACCTGACACTAATCAATGCATATGCCCCAACCAGAGGTCCTGAAAGAGTTTTATTTTTAAACGAACTAAGTGAACTTTTAACCAGCTGTGATCCAAACCATTATTTATTTGTTGGAGGAGATTTTAACTGTACACAAGACGACTCAGTAGACAGGAGCCACAGAGAACCTCATGCAGCATCCAAGAACACATTAACACATCTCATAAAAACTCATGATCTGGTAGAGGTATGGAGGAGGCTACATGGAACTAAAAGACAGTACACATGGGCACATTTTAGAGATAACTATTTTGTTAGCTAGGTTAGACAGGTTTTACTGCTTTAAACATAATTTTAATGTATTTAAAGCTAGCGAAATTACGCCTGTTAGCTTCTCAGACCATTCGTTAATCAGATGTAGAAACACAGAAGTGCGTACTGGCATTTTAACGTTTCCTTACTGGATGATGCTAATTTTACGGAGGCTTTTAGATTCTTTTGGACCTCTTTTAAAAATGAAAAGTTTTTATTCTCCTCCCGTAGACAATGGTGGGACTATGGCAAAGTTTTAATCCAGCAGCTCTGTCGTGAGTACACTGTCAACATCACAAGGGACATCACCAAGTCATTAAAAGACCTGGAGATAGGAATAGTGGATCTCCAGGCTTTAGCCGAGTCTACAGGAGATAGAAGGCATGTTGAGGAACTCAAAGCGAAAAAGGCGTTAATGGGGGATCTGTTTGGTACAAAAGCCCAAGGTGCTCTCATCCGGTCCAGATTTAAAGGAGCTAATGAAATGGATGCTCCATCAAAGTACTTCTTTGGACTGGAGAAAAAAAATGGTCAGAGTAGATACATACACACACTACACACAGGAAATGGACAATATATAACACACACCAATGAGATCCGACAGTATGCCGCGAACTTTTATCAAGACCTGTACAGGAGTGAACACAGAGACAACAAAGAGCTGCTAGACACCTTCTACAGGGGACTTCCAAAGGTTTCCTCAGATGATAATGCAGCACTAGAAGGTCCACTGGTTCTGGAGGAACTGCAGGCTGCGGTGAAAACCATGCCAGGAGGAAAAGCACCTGGAATTGACGGCCTGCCAGTGGAATTCTACAAGTTCTTCTGGAAAGAGCTGGGGGAAGATCTGCTGGAGGTCCTTGAGGAAAGCTGCGGGAAAAGGTGTCTACCCCTGAGCAGCCGGAGGGCAGTGATTACACTTCTCTCCAAGAAAGGAGATCTCCAGAACATCAGGAACTGGTGTCCAGTGTCACTGCTGTGTACGGACTACAAAATCATGTCTAAAGCGCTGGCTAACCGTCTCAGAGACATCATGGACTCAGTAATCCACCCAGACCAAACATACTGTGTGCCCAATAGGTCCATCATTGACAATGTTTCTTTGATTCGGGACGTTTTGGACGTCTCCAGGTCATTGGCAGTCGATCTTGGTCTGATTTCACTGGACCAAGAAAAAGCTTTTGACAGGGTTGAGCATCAATACCTCTGGAAGACCCTGGAGGCGTTTGGTCTCAGCCCTAGTCTTATAGCAATGATGAAGGTGATGTACCAGGATGTGGAAAGTGTACTCAAGATCAACGGAGGGTTAAGTGCTCCTTTTAAGGTACAGAGGGGAAAAAGACAAGGGTATCTTTATCGGGTATGTTATACACTCTTTCAACTGAACCTTTTTTACACAGACTACGAGCTTCCTTAAATGGTTTTACTCTTCCACATGTTTTATCTGCTTATGCTGATGATGTCATGATTTTAGTACAAAATCAAACTGAGATTGAGATTTTAGAAAAGGTGCTTTTTGATTTTGGTCTGGTGTCTTCCTCTAGATCCAACTGGAAAAAAAGCGAGGCAATAGCAATAGGACACTGGTCCCAAGGTTTGCCGAAGTTATCAGGTGGGCTAGAATGGAAAAAAGGAGAATTTAAATACCTGGGCATTTACTTAAATGAAGAAAAGAAAAATTGGGAAGGGATCAAAGAAAAAATACAAGGTAAACTAAAAAAAATGGGAATGGCTTAAACCAAATATGTCCCTCAGGGGGAGGGTCCTAGTGGTTAATAACCTAGTGGCATCAATTCTGTGGCATCGCCTAGCTTGCCTAGAGCCCCCTACTGGGTTGATTGAGAAAGTGCAAGCTCTACTGGTTAATTTTGTGTGGGATAAACTGCACTGGGTCCCAAATAGTGTTTTATTTCTCCCCAAAGAAGAAGGAGGTCAAGGACTGGTGGATGTCAGAAGTAGAACCACAACCTTCTGTTTTCAGACCATACTAGATGTCACTAGTTTTATTTTAAGAGGAGTTAATGACTTTGATTGCGATCGCACCTTATTTCTAATGGATCCAACTGTTTTAAATGTTTCTAACATGTCTAATTTTTATAAAAGTGTTTTTAAAGCATGGACTCTGTTTAAACGTGGCTCTCACGGCCCTGCCGTCTCTCTGCACTGGCTCCTAGAAGAGCCTTTAGTGGGAGGAGGACGTATGGACATTAAGGACAGTTCACCAGGTATCACACGCATCACACAATCAAAGAGGTTCACAACACTCAAGAGACTAGTGGACACTGCAGGCCCAGAGTTCAAGGACACGAGAGCGGTGGCAGAGGAACTTGGCCTGAGGTCACTACGGCATGCAGAGGACAGCATAGAGATGGATCAACAAACTGTCAGAGGATGAGCTGAACCTGATAAAAGAATATCATGATGGAACGGAAACACCAGACAAAGGTGACCCCTTTCCTGAACTTGAGCTTTCACCCAACTTAAATGGATATGAGGGCATTTATCTTGATGCAGAAGAAGAACATGTTTTACCAATTTTTGAAGCAAAAGGGAAAGAAATTTACAAATGTTGTGTAAAAGTGATGAATAAAAGACAACTTGACAGGCAGGTGGATACAGTGTGGAGGAAGAAACTTGGGGTTTTAGATGATTTTAAGCCGGTATGGAGGGTGTTTTATAAAATGCCGATTAGGAAAAGAGCTGGTGACCTACAGTGGAGAATTTTACATGGTGCAGTGGGGGTCAATGCTTTAATTTCTAAACTGAATTCTGATGTTTTAAAGATGTGTCCCTTCTGTAATGAAACAGAAACCGTGTTTCATTGTTACTCAGAGTGTAAAAGACTCAACCCTCTGTTTGAGCTGCTGGATACAATTTTTAATGTTTGGTGAAAAGTGGACTCAGGTACGTTTTATTTTTCGTGCTGGATACCAACAAACAAAAAAACAGAAATGGGAACTGATCAATTTTATTGTAGGTGAAGCGAAAATGTCTATCTACATAACTCTCAAAAACCGAGTGGAGAAGAGACGAGTGATCAGTCCCACTTCTGTATTCAGGGCTTTAGTGAAAGCCAGAGTTAAACTTGAGCTTAATTTTTTTAAATCAATGAATGACCTAAACTCTTTTATACTGAAATGGTGCTATAAGAGTATTATCTGTTTTACTGATGATGATGAACTGTTTTTTAATACCCTTTTACACTCAAACATTTCAAAGTGCAAATCTTTTTTTTTTTTTTTTTTTTTTTTTTAACGCTGCTGTTTTAAAAAATCCCAATCTCCCTTATTTCTAATCTCTCTCTCTCTCTGCGCATGCGTGGCGGAAGAGCGAGGGTGGCGTGTTGAGCGTGTGAGGGCCAATTTTTTTCGGCATTTAATGCTATTTTTTCTGTTTCTTGGATTTATCAATGTTGTTGTGTGTGTGTGTGTGTGTGAGCGAGCAAGCAGTGGTGTGTGTGTGTGTGTGTGTGTGCGTGTGTGTGAGCAGCGTGTCGGAGGAGCATAGCAACTCCGAATACGCGTCAGTTTGAGAGATTGACTCGCCGGCATGGTGTTGGGGTGGTGTCCACTGCGAGTGTTGGGGAGTGTGTGTTAGTGATCGGCGATGTGGTGGGGCACGAGAACATTGTCGCTGCCTCCCGCATGAACAGTGCTATTGTGGTTTTTTTGAATGACGTTGATAAAGTGACTAAACTGACTGGGAAGGGAATCGTGATTAATAATGAACTCAGACTGGTTTCCCCCTTAAGTTCCCCAGCAAAAAAGGTTATACTGTCCAATGTCCCTCCTTTTATTTCTGATGAAATAATTACCAAAGAGCTTTCTCGGTACGGCCGTCTGGTCTCCCCCATTAAGAGAATCCCCCTTGGCTGCAAGTCCTCACTTGTTAAGCACCTGGTGTCTTTTAGGAGAATGGTTTTCATGGTGTATAAAGAGGGTGTGGAAGAGCTAAATGCTGTTTTTAAATTCAATGTTGATGGTTTTGATTACAACATCTTTGTATCTTCAGATACCGACATTAAGTGTTTTAAATGTGGTAGAACAGGGCATCTTGCTCGAGCCTGTCCTGAAAAGCAAAGTGACCCCAGTGTTTTTGAGCGACCGGGGCAGGAAGCAGCTGAGCTGGCTGTGGTCGTTCCCCCTGTGGCTACAGTTCGGCTGGATGTGGAAAGCCCCGGAGTGGCTGCTGCACCAGAGCTGGTGGAGGGTGAACCCCGAGCCCAGCCTGCAACCCAGAAGCCCACTGGAGCTACAATAACCCCGGAGAAGTCCTATGCGGCTGAACCAGTCATGGTGAAGTCCTGCTCAGCTGAACTGGTCTCGGTAAAATCTGGAGAGATTGAACGAGACCAGGAAAAGCCCTGCTTGACTGAACCGGACCCGGAGAGGCCATGCTCGGTGGATTCTTGTGCAGTGCTGGAGCTGCCTGCGCTGGCAGAGGCAGGCACAGAGGTGCAGAGCTGTCACTTGGAAGCACCAGTCACTACACCAGTGCATGGGGATGGGGGAGATGTGGAGATGGAGGACGAGCCCACTTTTAAGGTACCAGTTATGAGAAAGAAACAAGGTAAGGGACTTGGAAAAAAGCAAGCAAAGAAAGAAACAAAAACAGATGACAGAGACTCAGACAGTGAAGATTGTTTGTCAGATTCTGTTTTTACTTTCGCCTCACAAGAGGAACAGCTAAATGTTGTTTACGCTGTTGAGGACATTAAAGAGTTTCTGAGAACCACCAAGTGGCAAAAAAATGTGGTAATTGAAGAATTTTTCCCAGACAGGAAACAGTTTATTAATGATGTTAAACATTTCAGAAGAGAAGGTGCTTTTATTGATGTGGACGTTTATCGCTTAAAGAAACTGATCACTAAACTGAATAAGGAAAATCCTGAGGATGATTTTTAGAATGTGTGCTGTGTTTTATGATAGAGTGGTTTTTACCCTCTGTTTCTTTTATCTATACTTTTTAATGAATGAGATTCATGTTGCAAGCTTGAATGTTAATGGAGCAAGAGAATTAAGTTATATGAACTTGTGAAGCAAAAGCGGATTGATGTCATGATGCTGCAGGAAACCCACAGCGATAACAGTAATGCTGCTGATTGGGTAAAGGAGTGGGATGGGCTGGCGATTTTAAGTCACAACACATCGCTCAGTGGTGGTGTTGCTCTGCTCTTTGCTCGCAGTTTTATTCCGTGTTCTTATTCAGTCGAAGAGATTTTAAACGGGAGGCTTTTAAAAGTAAAAGCATTTTATGAGAATGAGGTTTTAGATTTTATCTCTGTGTACACTCCCACCAGTGCAGTAGAGAGGATGAGTTTTTTAGATACACTGAATAGTGTCATTGCTTGGGTGGTGATTTTAACTGCACAGCAGATATTCTCGATCGGAACCATGCAGAACCTCATCTGATACCTGTATCTGTCTGTTAGCATATACAGATGACCTGGTAGTAATGACAGACTCGCAGAAAGATGCGAATGTTTTCACTGACATTTTAAATGACTTTCAGGTTTTATCCTCTGCAAAAGTTAACTGGACCAAAAGTGAAGCCATTTTAGTTGGGGAGTGGGGAGGAGAGCAGCCTTTACTACCAGGGGGTCTAGTGTGTAAAAAAGGTGGCTTTAAATACTTGGGTGTCTACCTGGTGAATAATGAGTTTTTAAATAAAAACTGGGAAGGCACTGTAGAACATGTAAACGGCAGACTGAGCAGGTGGAAGCGGCTGGTCCCAAGGATGTCCTACAGGGGGAGAACGCTGGTCATTAACAATCTCACTGCGTCGTCCCTCTGGAACAAGCTGGCATGGGTAGATCCGCCACCGAACCTGCTTACGAACATCCAGGCCCTGCTGGTGGACTTCTTTTGGGACAGTCTACACTGGATTCCTCAGAGCGTCCTTCACCTGCCCAAAGAGGAAGGGGGGCAGGGGCTGATCCAGTTAGCCAGCAGAACTGCAGCTTTCCGCCTCCAGTTTCTCCAGAGACTTCTCACTGGTCCCAAAGACATAATATGGAGAGCAGCAGCCCATGGACTTTTACACAAGGTCGGAGGACTGGGGCTAGACCGAACTTTGTTTTTGATGGACACCAAAACGCTGGACGTTTCGGGATTACCGAGTTTTTACTGTGGACTTTTTAAAATCTGGAACTGTTTTAGAAAACAAAACAAGGGCTGTGGAACACTATACTGGCTGCTGGAGGAGCCCCTGATTCACGGCAGGTGTCTGGACATCTCCGGTGTAACCGCCCCTGCATTGTCCAGAGTACTCATCTCCTCAAGGGTCATGACACTCCGGGAGCTGGTGAACGTCGCGGGGACAGACCTGTCGCAAACAGAGAACCTGGCAGAGTGATTGGGACTAAGGTCCCTGCGCATTGTCGATCAGCTCCTACAACGCTGGAGGACCACCCTAACATCAGAGGAGCGTGTTCAGTTGATGGACTACCAGATTACCGAGACCAACCCTGCAGATGAAGGACCTTTTCCCCAGCTGGACATCGCTCCTGACCTTGAGGGGTCTGAAGGTCCGCTCCTGGAGTGCAGATTCCTTGTACATGTGAAACACACAGAACATGGCAATAAACTGATTCTGATTCTGAAGAGACGATTCAGAGTCCTAATCAGTGTGTGGACGTCCTCTCTCACTCAGGATGCACCTGCTGGACCCCGATCTGTAATTTCAGCTCCATGTAAATGATGCTCTTTCTCTCTTTCACTTCTCTCTGAGTGGAAGAACGACAAACTCTGGATGTTCATGATTAATAAAGATATTTTAGTTAAACTCAGTTAATCAGTAGGATTCCACAGACGATATAAATCCAGACCATGATAACTTTGATTGTAAAAACTCAGTGTAAAGATGTAAAGATGTGAACTCTAAAGCACATGACAGTACTGTAGTGAGTCAGCTGTGGTGTGTGATGTTGAGCATCTCCTCCCTCTGCCCCTCCTCCTGTCTCTCTTATAGCATGTCCCTGCAGTCTCTCCTTTATCTGCTCTTCACACCGCTCATCACTTCAGTCAGCACCAGAGTCCCATCACACATGGACACCATGCTGCCAGCGCTCTGCTCTCTCTTCACTGCTCTCTCATGTAAGATTTCACAACTCTGGAGCTCATCAGCATTCAGCCTCCATCTAATGTGAGCATGAAGCCATGTAACATGTGTGCTGTTTTTATTCCAGGTGTCAGTGGTGTGACTGTGGTGACGCAGAAGCCTCCTGTTCTCACACTGACTCCAGGACAGACGGCCACCATGGACTGTAATCTGGGGACTGTCACTAATGAAGCTGCATGCTGGTACAAACAGATTCCTGCAGGAGTTCCTCAGCATGTGATAAGGAACTATCATGGCTGGAGCTCTCCTCGCTATGACTCTGGTTTCTCATCTCCTAAATTCACATCAACACACTCGTCTAAATCAGATGATAAACTGATAATCAGTAATGTGGAGGTGGGAGACTCAGCAGTGTATTACTGTCAGACATGGGACAGCTCTGCTAAAGAGAACGTATCACAGTGATATACACCATGACAGAAATCTCCTTACTTCTGCATCATTGGAACTAAAGTGGAAACTCACTTGATGTTCACCAAAGACACTTTGAATTTTTCACATTTAAAGATAACAGATACGGTATGACCTTCTATTCCATTTTCTCCACAATATTAATGTCATTGTATAAGAGAAAATATTACAGCAACAATTAAACAAAAGTATCCTGACCCTTAAGTTTTTGCTCACTTTAAATTCAATTTATGATGTAAAAAATGTTTACTGTCTAGCTACACAACCCTACAGGCTTGATACAGTAGATGAAGTATTTCTGAGATGGTTTTATCTCCAGCAGGTTCTGCAGCCAGATAGAAGAAGTAGTCCTGGTAGATCCAAACTTCTTCAATCTCAAAATGATGTCAGATAATGATGTCCAGGAGGTGTCCCAGTAAAGACGTGACAGTGAGCTCTAATCCTCCTAATAGGACGTGTGAACAGAACAACGTATAACAGAGACGTGTGATTCACTGCCACTGGAACGGGATCTTAAAGGAGTGTGTGCTGATGGTAGACAGTAGAAGAGAGAGCTGAAGTCTGGAGGACGTTTCAGTTCTTCTGCTTTCACTTCTGTATCTGAGGAGCTTTTTGTACGTGTGAGGACACTGAATGAATCACTGTGGTATTCGGCCAAGGAACAAAGCTGATCGTCAGCGGTAAGTAAAACTTCTCCCCTCTTTTTTCCTACGCTAGACTTCTACACTGCTTCAGATTCACACTTTTATTTCTTTTTCCAGTTTGAGAAATTTATTCTGACATGTTTCATACATGTTTTATTCTTTGTGTTCCAGTCAGTTTTTAATATTTTGTATATTTAACATAAGAGGTAAAGAAATGCTTGCTTTCTTGATTTGTAATTAGTTTGAAATTTATTCATATTATTAAATGTTGATTCCGATCTTTCATATGGAATCTCTCACAACACGAAGTATAAATCCGTTCTAGTGCTTCATTTTGTTCCTGATGTTCTGCCACACAGGCAGATTTATGACTTCATTCTGAATGGAAGCATTTCTTTAAAAATATCTTAGATTCCTGTCTGCACATTAGATTTGTGTTGTTTTGTGTAATGAATATCTCCCGCTGTGTGTGGAATCAGATGCTGCTCTCCCGGTTCCTGTTCTGACCGTTCTCCCTCCGTCCAGTGAAGAGTTGAAGTCTAATAAAGCCACTCTAGTGTGTTTGGCCAGTGACATGTCTGTCGGTTTTGCTGATGTCCGCTGGCTCGTGAACGGGAACTCGGTCACCAGTGGAGTCATCACCGGCTCTGTACAGCAGCAAGACAATAAGAAATTCACACTGAGCAGCTACTTGACCATCGACGGCTGCGAGTGGGACAACAGCAAAGTCATAACATGTGAAGTGTCTGCTGGAGGAAAAGCCGCATCAGTGAAGATTAACAAGTCTGAATGCAGTGAATGAACCTGATTATTGCTTTATACATATATCAATCTTTCAGAAAAAGTTTATAGATGTTATAGATGAATCTGTAGAAAGAAAGGATCTAAACTCCTGCATGTAATCAAATTAGAAGCTTAATAAAAGTGCAATCCTGAAAAAAGAGAACTGTGTCTGTATGTCCTTCATGCTGATAGTTAAGGAACTTTAAAAAATTGGTCAGCACAAAAGCTTTGGAGTTTAAACAGTAACACAGTGGTGGATATTTTTAAACTTTACCTAAGAATGTTAGAAAACACTGACAAGATGTAGTTCAATGTGGTTCCATAATATTCATCATATCAACTGTTTTATTTCTAAAACTTAACTTGATCACTTAACTACATCTAGTGGCATATTTCTGTAACAAACACACACACACACACACGTCATGGATGGAAGAACACTCTGGAAACACCTGCTGGTCTGCAGTGTGTAATTTTAGCTGAATGTAAATGAACGAGCTTGTTCATGGAAATGAAATGTGTTTGATCAAATGAGGTTAATAATTCAAACAAATCTGAAAGAAGTGAATACAAAGACTTATTATTCATATTCATATTCATATTAATTATTCATATTATTATACATACAGCTGAAATGGTAAGCCATTACTTTGTGAGACAGACAGACAGACAGATAGACAGACAGATAGATAGATAGATAGATAGATAGATAGATAGATAGATAGATAGATAGATAGATAGATAGATAGATAGATAGATAGATAGATAGATAGATTCTAAAATTTAACAGTATTTTATGGTATTATGTGAAGACTCTAAATCTAAAAGAAAGGATATAACTAGTCTGTTTGTAGCAGGTGATTAGCTATTAAAGTTAAATAGCTAGTTAGCTTTGTTTGCTACCTTGTGTGTGTCTCAATCAGCTCCTTTACTCCCTGTGAAGCTACTGGGGAAATACTAACGTATTAGAACAAGCTCAATAACATTAACCTGTGATGTGCCGCTGTGCTACTGTCAGAGCCGCTGCTATAGAAAACTGATCCACACCATCTGACCAATCAGAATGCAGAACTGAATAGCACTGCGGTGGAAATACATTTCATCAGCATGTTTTAAACTAGATAGTTCTTACATGTGGTACATTACAGTATTAGGTAGCAAAAATTATTCTTATTTATTTCTACTATTTTTACTATTTTCAGACTACAGAAGGATTTGCAGTGGTACGAGTGAATGATGTACAGCAGTGCTGTTGTTGTTGTTGGGGTGTTGAACACTGTGTTAAACACTTACTGCAGTGTTGCTCAGCTTGGTGATGTTCAGTTTGAGGTGATAGTTTGTGATTGCTGTTCCTTCACTCGGGCAGTGACCTGAACAACCCCATCTCCTGATTTTCTTCAGTATACAGAAAACTGTCCCATGTTTCTGTTTATATAGATAAAAAAAAGTACCAATAAATTGTTAAATATTTGTATTTATCTTCTATTCAGTCGAGATTATAAATAAATGAAAGGATTTTACATAATAGTTTTTTACGCAACATAAATTTGAACACTGTATAGTTTACAGATTTTATTATGCAGATTAATTCTTCAGCACAGATGCTTTTAATAAATCATAGGGTTGATATGAGAGCAGCTGTTCTTCCCACTCGTCTGATTGGCTGATAGCAGCTCCAGGTCCCGCCTCTGAGGATTTATGAGAGCAGCCTCTGCTCTGTTCATCACTCTGCTGATCACACTGACATCATGCTGCTCTCCGTCTGCACTCTGCTCTCTGCTCTGGCGTGTAAGATTCCTGCTGCTGCTTTCCTCTTCACACTGATACCTTTTTTATTCCTTATCATTCTCTTTTAAATGATAATGACACTCAGTGTTGCTTTATGTTGCAGTGGTCAGATCACACAAAGCTGTGCCTTCGGTTTTAACAGCAGATCCGGGTAAAAATATCACTATGGACTGTAACATCGCAAAGCCTGAAAACTTCTATGTCTGCTGGTATAAACAGATTCCACAAGAAGCTCCAGAGTTTGTGTTGAGATTTTATCATTCTCACAGCTCTCCTAATAAATATGGAGACAATTTTTCATCCTCACGCTTCACATCTAAAGCCTCTACAAATATTGACTATCAGTTAATAATCAGTAATGTGGAGGTGGGAGACTTTCACACAACACCAGAAACAACAAAAACCTGGACTTCAAATCACTGGAACTGAAGTATACTTGATGTACACTGAAGACACTGAATTCTTCACACTAGAAGATCACAGATACGACCTTTTATTCCTCTTTTATGTAAACAGACACAGATGGTTTATGATTCTATCATGTTCTCAGTTCAGTTCTTTGGCTGTTATAATCTCAGTGTGATCAGGTGATCTAGATATGAGAGCTTTACTAATGATTTCCTCTGATGTTTGTGATTAGTGACACTGCCTGACAGATACCTGATGTGGTCATAAACTGTCAGAAAGTAAATCCATGAGATGTCCAAAAGAACTTAAAGTTATCTTCTGTATATCAGAAAAAGAGACATTTACAACAGCAGGATTCCAGGACACACTGCTTCACTGTGATCTCTAGGGGTGTAACAATATATCGTAGTACGATATTTCGCGAAGCAAAAATGCCACAATACGCATCGTCGATAGATGGCGATATTTTTTGGAATATGACGATTGTTTAATCCCATATAATGAGCTGCCAAAACATGACCCACTCTGCAATAGTGTTATGTGTACATTCACCGGAGTTACAGAAATCTCTAGAACGGAACGTTAATGTAGAACTGAATGTTAGCAACATGTGTTCAACTGGAACTGACATCGAAATAGAGGATGCTCCATACTCTTACAAGTCTGACGTCTGGCAGCATTTTGGTTTTCCGATCACTCGACAGGAAGAGGATGGTAAAAAAATTGTAGACAAAACACAAACTGTGTGTAAACACTGTAAAAAAAAAGGCTGATATACACAACTTCGAACACCACGAATATGATGTGTCATTTAAAACGGCACCACAGAGACAAAGTCCTCCAAATGGGTGCAAAAAAGAGATTGAAAGACGGCCAAACATCAATCCAGCATAGTTTTGCGGTATCGTGGGCTCAGTCAAGTGCAAGGGCTCAAGACATAACTAGGAGAATCTGAGTTTTTATCGCAAAAGACATGAGACCGTTTTCTGTGGTTGACAATGTTGGATTTCGCGAACTGGTTAGAGCACTTGAGCCCAGGTACCATATTCCGTCACGCCCACACTTCAGCCAAAATGTAATTCCAGCCCTGTACTCTGAAGCAAAAGCAAATGTGCTTGATTGTATGAAAAGGCAGAGAATGTGGCAATAACGACTGACGGGTGGACGTCGAGGGCTGTTCAAAGCTATATTACAGTTACAGCGCATGTTATCGCTACAGAGTGGGAAATGAAAAGTTTTGTGCTTCAGACTCGTCCGCTTTTTGATTCACACACTGGAACAAACATAGCCGAAGTTTTAAAAGTGGCTATACAAGAGTGGGAACTTGAGAGGGCTCATCATAACATTGCTGTCGTAACCGACAATGCTCATAACATGGATGTGGCAGTGAGAGAAGCCGGGTTGTCACCGCATATTAAGTGTTTCGCTCACACACTTAATCTCGCAGCCCAAGCAGGACTGAATGTTCCCCGCCGCGTCAGTCGCTTGCTTGGTCGCGTGAGAAAAGTCGTGGCTTTCTTTCACCGCAGTGCCACAGCAACAGCTGTGCTCGCAGCAAAGCAAAACTTGATTGAGGTCGCATCACATAAGCTTATCATGGATGTGGTGACAAGATGGAATAGCTCAATGGATATGCTGGAATGCTATCTCAAGCAACACGCGGCTATTACGGCAGTGCTCTTGAGCCCAGAGGTGTGCAAAAATACCCGTCAACTTGATACTATGAGTAGCGCTGACATCAGTGATGCAGAAGAAATAGTAAACCTTCTTAAACCTCTCAAAAAAGCCACCACTGTCCTGTCTGATGAAAAGAGTGCCACACTTTCACTCATAATGCGCTTGAAATCGGTGATCGAGCAGAGCATGATGCTGGAGGAAAAAGACTCCACAACTGTATCTGACATGAAAACAGCAATCCTGTAAAACCTCTCAAGCAGATACACAGAGGTAGATGATTATCTGATAGAGAGTGCAGCCCTGGACCCCAGATTTCGATTGTTGCCTCACCTCCTCCCTGAACAACGTGAAGAGGTTTTTTACCGGTTGAAGAACAAATCAAACCAGTTACAGCAGGTATGTCTGCATTTATTGTGCAAGAATCTGAGCATTTACATGTTTGTTTGTCACTGAATTTGCATTTTTTTTGTGTAATCTGTGCTGACGTTGTGTGTGTGTGTCACTGAAACTATACCTTAGTCCTTTTTTTTTTTAGAAAAAAAAGGGCGGGCCAACCTGATACAACACAAGATTCACCTCCTTGATCAGACACCCTCCCGGCAGCAGCCATATCGTGTCCCTGAGAGGCTGGTGGGACCACTCAAGGCAGAGATTGAGACGATGCGGGAGTTGGGAGTCATTGAACCCTCCAATAGTGAATGGAGTAGCCCCATCGTTATAGTCCCAAAGAAAGATGACACACTGCGCATCTGTATTGACTTCCGAAAACTGAACTCTCAGTCAAGGTTTGACGCATACCCCATGCCACGCATTGATGACCTCCTGGAGGGCATTGGCCAAGCCAAGTACATCACCACGCTGAATCTTTGTAAAGGGTATTGGCAAGTCCCCCTGGATGAAGCATCCAAACCTTACACAGCGTTTCGGACCCCAGTAGGGCTATTTCAGTTCACGGTCTTACCGTTTGGTCTACATGGGGCACCGGCCACCTTCCAACGTCTGATGGACCAAGATCTTCGAGGCTGTGAAGAAAGGGCAGCTGCCTACCTGGATGATGTGGTCATCTACAGTCAGACTTTGGAGGACCATATTCAGCACCTACAAAAGACGTTAAGCAAGATACAAGAGGCTGGCCTGATGTTAAATGTGGCGAAGTGTGAGTGGGCGAAAGCAGAAACCAACTACCTTGGATACCACCTTGGAAATGGGGAGCTAAGACCTCAAGTGGACAAGGTGGAAGCCATTCGATGCAGCCCAAGACCAAGAACAAAAAAAGATGTTCAGTCTTTCTTGGGGCTGGTGGGTTGGTATCGACGCTTCATCCCCAACTTCTCGACTACTGCTGTCCCGCTGACCACTCTGCTTTGCAAAAATGTCAAGAACCCGATTTGCTGGACTCAGGAGTGTGAGAGGGCTTTCAGCACCTTAAAGGAACAAATGTGTTCACAGCCAGTCCTCAAGAGTCCAGATTTCGCCAAACAGTTCGTTGTGCAGGTAGATGCTTCTGCTGTGGGACTCGGAGCAGTCCTGGCCCAGGGAGGTGAGGGTGAAGAAAGACCTATTGCGTTCCTGAGCAGGAAGTTGTTGCCTAGAGAGACCCGATACTCCACAGTAGAGGAGTGCCTGGCGATCAAGTGGGCGTTAGAGAGCCTCAGGTACTACCTGCTGGGAAGGGAGTTTATTCTGGAGATGGATCACCGAGCCCTGACATGGATTCACACCATGAAGGATCATAATGCTCGAGTGACCAGATGGTATCTCTCCCTTCAACCCTACCGGTTTAAGGTTTGACACAGGCCTGGTCCCCAGAACAAGATAGCTGACTACCTGTCTCGGTACCCGATCATTTTGCGGCCTGGAGAGGGAGGAGGTGATGTGAAAAAGTGACCCAGCCATGTCGGTTAGCGCAGCACTCATCCCTTGTAATACTCTGCTATAGCACCGTGGGTGCACACACACGCTACTAGCATACTGGCCGCTCATACACATACACTAATATATCACTTCCATTTTCAATAATAACATCAATAATTCATGCTGCGCCTAACACATATACACTTGTTTCTGTGGTTTTTTTTATTTATTTTGTTTTGCTTTAGACCTTTACCTGTGTTCAGGTATTTACCTGCTATTTCTTTTGTGTTTCTTCCTCGTGCTGGGTTTTCTGTAACCGACTGGCCAACCCGAGTGCCACCTTGAGGCCTGGCTAAATAGAGCTGGTTCAGGCACAATACAAGGACTGTTCCATTTTGTTTTGAAGAAGGGGATTTTGCAGCTGTCAGTCTATTATTAATGTTTATTTTCTTTTTATGCTTAATCGTATCTCATTATATAAATAATAAAGATAATAATAAAGATTTATATATGTATATGTTGGGTATATAATGTTTATGTATTTGTTTAATTACAAATATGTATATATTTATTTCCACCCACACTTTAGTAATTCTACACACTGGTTTGCTCCAAGGGGAGGGGCATGCACTTTAAAAGAGGGCCCCAAACCAGTGTTGGGTGGTGTGTATTTGGGTGGAGTGTGAGCATGCAGTCGTGGTGCTGTGAGCAAAATTTTGTATAGAAGAATCTGTCTATCTTTGTTTGTATGTTTGTTTCTTTATATATAGTATCTTTATTTTCACTTTTGAGCACTGTAAATAAACCGTCACCTTTCTCACTACAACATCTGCGAGTATTGCCATCATTTTTCGTTCTTTGTATTTTTTCCCTTTTCCGGATATTTTTTTCCTGGTGTTGGTGAACCCATTCACCCGAGAAGGAGCCTAAGAAGACTCGTTTGCCTCACAGTGTGTGTGTGTGTGACCAAAAGTGTACTATACCTCTTTAATATATTTAAATTGTTTTAAGGCTGGTACTGTGGAGCAAACAGAACCGATGGAGAAAGGTGCCACTGATGGAGATCCCATTGATGCAGCAGATGCAATGCACAGAGCTGAGCAAGAACAGCCACCAAGCAAAAAGACAGCACTGGAAGATCTCCTTGGTGCAACATTTGCTAAAACAGCAGCTGCCCAGTCCAAAAGCAGGATAGAAGTAGAGATTGACATGTACAAGAAGGACACTTCTATTCCCCTAACTAGTTGTCCACTGAAATGGTGGAAAGAAAATGCCAAGGTTTACCTAACAATTCCAGAAACATCAGTTCCGAGTGAACGTGTTTTTTCTACAGCAGGGTATATTGTAAATGCTCAGCTTATCTTTTTAAAGATTTCAGCTTTCAACTAAACATGTAGATATGCTGGGGGTTTTTTTTGCAAAAAAACCTGTGAGTAACCTAAAAAACACCATGGAGTACAGTTGAACTCACTTGAACAGAACACCATTTGTTTTATTTTACAGTTTGGCTTTTTGCACTTTTTACTGCTTTAAGAAGTTCTGTCTTAGGTTTCAGCTATCTTATTTTTAATGTAAACTTACTTGAACAGAACACCATTTATTTTATTTTATAGTGTTTTACTGCACTTTACTTCGCTAAAACATTCTGTCTTAGGATTCAGCAAACTTAATTCTAATTTTATGTTAAATTAATTTTTTATATATATATATATACATACATACATACATACATACATACACTACTAGTCAAAAGTTTGGACACACCTTTTAATTCAATGTTTTTTGTTTAGGGATTTATTTTCTACATTCTAGAACAATACTATGAAATAACACACATGGACTTCAGTAATCCATATGTAATGACAACAAAAAACAGTCAGTTGTTATTTTAAGACACGAAGGTCAGGTGTTCTGGAATAGTTCTTGCAAGAACAGTATTGTCAAGTGCATTTGCAATTGATCCATCAAGCACCATGATGAAACTGGCTCACATGAAGACCATCCCAGTAAAGCAAGACCAAAACTGACCTCTGCTGCAGAGGAGAAGTTTATTTAGAGTTACCAGCCTCAGAAATCACCAATTAACAGCACCTCAGATTAGAGCCGTTATGAAGGCTTTACAGAGAATCAGTAGCAGACATATCTCAATATCAACTGTTCAAAGGACATTATTGTGGATTTCGGCCGCCTTCAGCATTGTTTTACAATGTAGAAAGAAATAAACATCAGGAAAGACCATGGAATTAGAAGATGTGTCCAAACTTTTGACTGGTAGTGTATACATACACTGAACAAAATTATAAACACAACACTTTTGTTCTTGCCCCCATTTTTCATGAGCTGAACTCAAAGATTTTTTCTATGTACACAAAAGTCCTACTTCTCTCAAATATTGTTCACAAATCTGTCTAAATCTGTGTTAGTGAGCACTTCTCCTTTGCCGAGATAATTCATCCACCTCACAAGTGTGGCATATCTGTCACAGCCACGCCGGACCCAAGACCTTGCCAGCGCGCTCACCTATTTAAGGACACTTCCTTCACTTCATCCCCGTCTGGTCTCATTTTTGACACCAACTCTCAGCTACGTATCCTTACGTTAGCTTTAGCCTCCGAGCTACTTTGCCTGAACCAATTCGTCCCAACTGCTATCATTCCCTTCTCTGCGTATCAGCCCGATTGCTGCTCTCCTTGACTCTACTTACCTCCATGCACGGCGTCTTCATCTCCCCTCAGCTCCGATTTCCAGATCTCCACTCCTACAGCTGAGTATCCTCCACATTCCTATCTCTACCCGCATTCTGCCTCAATAAACACACCCCTTCCGGTGTTTGATCCTCCATTGTCTCTTCATCTCTGGTGTTTTTATGACAATATCAAGATGCTGATTAGACAGCATGATTATTGCATAGGTGTGCCTTAGGCTGGCCACAATAAAAGGCCACTCTAAAATGTGTAGTTTTATCGCACAGCACAATGCCACAAGTTTTGAGGGAGTGTGCAATTGGCATGATGACTGCAGGAATGTCCACCAGAGCTGTTGCCCGTGAATTGAATGTTCATTTCTCTACCATAAGCCGTCTCCAAAGCCGTTTCAGAGAATTTGGCAATACATCCAACCGGCCTCACAACCGCAGACCACGTGTAACCACACCAGGCCAGGACCTCCACATCCAGCATCTTCACCTCCAAGATCATCTGAGACCAGCCACCCAGACAGCTGCTGCAACAATCGGTTTGCATAACCAAAGAATTTCTGCACAAACTGTCAGAAACCATCTCAGGGAAGCTCATCTGCATGCTCGTCGTCCTCATTGGGGTCTCGACCTGACTGCAGTTCGTCGTCGTAACCGAATTGAGTGGGCAAATGCTCACATTCGATGGTGTCTGGCACTTTGGAGAGGTATTATTATATTTCATCAAAAATCGATCTTTTATGCAAATTGTATTATTTTCCATGTTCTTATTTGTTCCTGTGTATTTATTTCGTTTTTTTTTTTTGGTGGAGTTTGTATTTTGTTAATTTTATTTTCTCTGCACTACCCTTAACTTTGTGTCATTCTCCTCAGTTGGCAGGAGGCTTCGCTGAGGAGAGGTGAGTGGTTATGAAAACTGCGGTTAATTGATTGTTAAAACCAAAAAATCTTAAATGAATAGATGGTGGTTCAAATCAGAAGCTTTGTTATATCTGTTTTAACTTCTATCTTGGTTTGTATGTGAATTTGTTGTAGAGTACAGGATGTTAGCATAACATGCTAGGCTGCCTGTCTCACACTCGGCTTCTGGAGCATGCAAGTGGTTTCCCATGTGGTTCTTGCCACTTTTCTTTCTCTCCTTTAAAGGTGTTGTGGAAAAATATTTTGTTCAACGCAAAAAGCTCTCTATCTAACACTACTCTGCTAACACTGTAATTATCTGACTCCAACTCCACACTGACCCAACAGCTCAGTTTGAGCAAGACTCTAACTAAAGAAGACGAATCAAGCAGACTGGATGAATGCAGATCCAAAGTTTTATTTGCAATCAGCGCTGGTTACAAGAATTGAGTTGCTCACAAATGAACATCCCAACAACCTCTAACACAACATCTCAAAACACAGTCCTTTTATTCATTTATCTTATCTTTTAAAAATTTTCAAGCCAACACCTCTTTGCTGGGAAAGTCCCACCTATTTTCTTTCTGGAACATCAGGTTCTTTTTGGACACCATTATCTTTTACTTTTTAACTTTTTCAAATACCATTATAATCAAATTTTCGAGATTTATTATATAAAAAATATTGGAATTTTTCACCCTAATCAGCAGGACTTTTTCCAGCACACTTTCATCAAGTAGCTCATTTGAACACAGAGGGCATCATGGATAAGTTCCCAGGGCCACTGCTCCATCTTTTGTTGCTTAATTTTAATTATCATTATTCTTTCTATTAGATTTTTTACTGACTGTTCTCTTATGTATCTTTCTGCATATTTAATCCCAGCTATTTCTCCTGCAACTATCGCTTCCATTTGACACGCTCTATTTGCGCTCAGGGCCGATCTCTATTCTTCTCAAGGTACCAACACACCTGTAGCTGGGCACGATGGCCTTGGGCACAGCTCCAATCCTGGCTGTACCAAAATTGATATTTCTGTCCAAGTTCCCTCTACTGGTGAGAAAGCCTGTCAGACTGACGCCACTACCACTGTCACTCGCTCTACACAGGCCATTCAGACTTGGTACAAAATTAACAAATGTACCCAGACTTCTCGACCTTCATGTTAAACCCTATATTGTCAAACCCATACAACCTGGTCAATAAAATGGTGCCTGACAACTCAATCATGCTGTCCCCTGGTTATTTTACACAAATTTGAACAAGAATCCATTCAGATACACTCTAAACATTCTAAACTATAAATTTATTTCCCACAGTGTGCATGTAGAAGCCTAGTCAAACAAAGCTGATGTACTGATTTTATTTTAATTTGCACCAGTATATTTGCCCCCCCATTTGTTTATATATGTTTTGCATTAATGATTCAACCTTTTATAGAAGTGTGTAATTAAGTTTGTGTTAACTTAAGGGGAAAAAAATTGCATATAAAATATAATTCATGTAATTCATATAAAATATAAAAATTGCCACAAGTGGGTAAAAACTAGCTTTTAAGGGTATATCACTATTGACTTCCATACTATTGGACATTTATACCACCCAAACGCCATTTCTATTGTTCTACAGATGTGGCATTTAAGAATGCGCGTCAGAGGGACAAGAATCTCACAACAACTCGCGGCATTGCGAGTGATGCTCGCGCAGGAAAGATGAGACCAGTAGGTGGCAGTTGTGTTTCATGTACATTGAAATCGATCAACATAACGTGGCGCTGCAGAGAGCAATTGGCGTATGATATCAAAGTACCACAAAAGCTATTTACAAGCATACGGAGCAGTCTGTTCTTGCAGTAGGCTACTTTGATGTCATAGACCAATCAGCCTGAAGTCAAACACATTAAATGATGTGCTTGGCCACGGAGTTTCTCTCAGAAGCAGATTAAAACAAGCAACAAAGAAAGTAAATGTGTGGAATTCATATTTAACATTTTTTAGCTGTGAGTTTTCAATGTCATAACTTCACGGTGTGAGGTTTTATTGCGTGTAATGGAATGCGGGAACAGCGTGTTGCCCTGCAGGCAGCTGAACACGGAGTGCGAGCCTCCATCAGGATATGTTTAAAAAAAATCTTAAGATTCTACAAATGCGCCCTTCTTCTACTTGTTTTGAGTGTAATGGATAAAACATATTGTGCCTAAAAGCTATTTTAAGCCATTGTTATAATATTATAGCAATATATAAAAATTTGTTTATGGACTGGTCAAATGGCTCTAACATTTTATGGTTCAGTTATTAATAGTTTTTACATCATACGCGTTTGATCGTTACTGTAGCACTTGCATGGGCATCGCTAGGCCATTTTTAGGGGGGCTTTAGCCCCCTTAACATTTCTACTCAGCCCCCCTAAGAATTTACTTTCCCTTCGCTCCATTTGGCGGTGTTCCTCCGTTACTGTCAAATGTTAATAAATATTATGAGATTTTTTTAAGAATTAGTTTATATGGCTTGTTCGCAAGTCTCGTGCGACGTTGAAGAGGCTGTTTCGCGAGAGTCTGTTACAGATCTCCCGCTTACGTTTAGCGCATTTAGAGGAAGATGATGGAGCTGAAGCAGAGGAAGACGTGTGCGAGTTAATGGAGGCAGATGACCCATGGCCTCAAGTTCAGTCCGTTTTCACTCCAAGATGTCAGAAAGAATAGTTTCATAATGCAATGCATGCTGTGTTCACCAAAACAAACTGACATCGCAGCGTACAAGAATTCCAGCTCCAACCTGAAAAAACACGGAGCAGTAAGGGTCACAGTTAGGCCTATTTCAACCCTATTAATGGTCATGTGGTAACCAAGGGCAAATTGACCTTATTTTAATACCACATTTCTCACACTGTCCAAAGGTTTTTCCTTATATGCCCTCTCGTGCAAGCAATATCTTGTTCTTATTGTTCTTGTTTCATTCTAAACATCTGCACAATTTCACACCCATTTTCCACAAAACTACATCAATTTTACAACATACTGTGACATCATGCATTTATACACAAATACGGACACCTCAACAAAGTGTAGAACATACATACCAAATAAAAACGGGATTGTATTTGATTTTATTCCTACCTAAAGAATGCAGGTACTTATAAAATGCATATATTATTATTTCATCATAGGATTCACCAAACAAGCTTAAGTTTTACGCAGAACTAATCAAGTCAAGAAAACGAGGATCAGTCCACAGTAAAATTCTGTAAACCTGATTGTTCAAGAAAGAACATATGACAAAATAAACACTCACATACTGAAGGGCAAACACACGTAAACAAGTTCATACACAAACATAATAACACATACACACTCTGCACACACACACACACACACACACCTCTTTTGTTCTCTCTCTAAATGCAGATGCTGACAAGTTTGTGTTGTGAATGTGAAAATAAAGACAAATGACAGGTCATGTAATGTTAATGTGCCCATCACTGGACTGAGATGTGACCATCACTGGACTGAGATGTGACCATCACTGGACTGAGATAGGCTACTTCACTTCAACCTATGTTTTATAAAAGCAAAACAAAGAGACTTTCAAGGAGAGGTGTGTGAAAGCTTCCCAAATAGTTTGAAATTCTCTTTTTTCACTCAATCAGATCAGAAGTAACTAGTAACTAACTACTTGAGTAGTTTTTTCATCCGATCCAATTTTTACTCTTACTGAAGTAACTATTAAGATTGTTACTTTTACTTTTACTTGAGTACAGATTTTGAATACTCTACCCACTTCTGATCCTACCCTGTTAGTCAAAACTTTATTTTATTTTATTTTATTTTATTTTATTTATTTTTTACTATTATTCCCTCATTGGGGGCTAAGCCCCCCTTAAATGAAAATCCTAGAATCGCCCCTGAGCACTTGTATAGTGCACGTTTCAATGTGTGAAGTCGAGCACGCCCAACACGATCTGGGGGTTTTGTATATCGAGGCATTAAGCAGATGTTTTTTAATCCAAAGTGATTCGCAAAAATTCTCTCTTTTTTATCTTTTTTAATTTTCATATCCAAATGGGCTCAGTTGATGAAACGTTTATTTATACAATATATTGTTATACATAAACGTAACCTTTTGTAACTTAATTTAATACCTCTCCTATAATGTGCTTTGCCAGCGTATAGCCAGCAGTATAACCGTTATACTGTACTGTTTATATTGTGTGATTGCCTACATTTTAGTTTAACTCTACCATGAACTCCAATTTACAGTTAATTTTCTAATTTTTGTTTTCATTTTTCGGTGTTGGAATCTTAATTCATATGTAGCGCATTTCTTTGACATTAAATGGCATATAAAAAAGCTTTACAGGAGCCTCCACTTACTACAGTAGTTTCAATGTACTGTCTGATTTAATATTGTTCGTTAATTGTTTCACAGCTTAAATATACATTAATATACAGCCGGATGTTTGTTAGTGGATTAAAATAGGGGAAGTTTTAGGATGTTTTTGAGGCGATCTCTTTGCCTTTCTTCCCCAAAGAGGTGCTAAATGTAATTTACATGTAAAAACCGTTTCGAGCGGTGTTCAGACGATCTGAGATATCTTCCCCCACACTGACTTTTAGGGTTGGGGAGGGTTTACTCTTATCAGTTAGACTGTCAGAACACGGTGCCAAATTCGGGGATAAAACTGTACAATAACTCACCTTTGTATGTCACAATCTAGTCTTTAGTTAGTTTAATCGGTTTAGTCAAAGTCATTTAACTCTTTGCCAGGGGCGATTCTAGGATTTTCATTTAAGGGGGGCTCAGCCCCCATGAGGGTAAATAGTAAAAATAAATAAATTAATTAATTAATTAAAAATAAAGGTTTGACTAACAGGGTATGATGGTAAACTTATTGCAGCATTCCACTGTATTGCATAGATGTGTATAACATTTGAGTACTGAACAAGCCAAATGCGAGTCTTCCTGATCACACACACACACACACACTTGACTGAGAAGATCATCAATTTGTGTAGAACATGGGTTTTGCTAGGCCATTTCTACACAGCCCCCCTAAAAATTCTGAGATTCTCCAAAAATTGTACACAAATTGGTGATCTCCTCAGTCCCCTTTAAATTTCACATGAAAATGGCGGCTCTTCAGCTCCTCCCCGCCTTTCAGTGCGTTCTTCAATCCGCAGACCGAGCGAGGATCAGAGGACAGGTGTGTGTGTGTGTGTGTGTGTGTGTGTGTGTATGAGAGAGATCAGGAAGATCTTTGGCTTGTTCAGATCTCAAATGTTATACACATCTATGCAATACAGTGGAATGCTGCAATAAGTTTACCATCATACCCTGTTAGTCAAACCTTTATTTTAATTAATTTTTTTTTTTTTTTACTATTATACCCACATTGGGGGTTGAGCCCCCCTTAAATGGAAATCCTAGAATCATCCCTGGTGTAGAGTTTATGGAGAATCGCAGAATTTTAGGAGGGCTGAGTAGAAATGTTAGGGGGGCTAAAGCCCACCTAAAAATGGCCTAGCGTTGTTTTTCAAGTACATATAGTAGATTTTGTGAGCATGTCATATTTAGTCCAGCAGTTCTGCATCTTCTGTATTGCATCTCAATTGCCAGGGGTTAAAACCTGGTCGAGGAAAGAAAGAAAGACAAACTCTGCTCTGTAAACATCCATGTCTGTATTTTCCTCTTAAAAATAACAAATAAATCACAGAATTATTTATCTACATTTCTTTTGGACCTGATAAAAAGTACAAATGAACTGCTAAAAACTATTAATAACACAGAGGCATCCTGAATCGGGTTCTGCGGGTCATTTTCACAGGACCACAAAAATTAAATATTTCTTTTTGATAATGTATATGAGATTATACAAATGGTTAAACCAAATCGCATGGTCATCTCATTTGAACTGCATGTCTTCACTTAAAACAGAGAGTAGCCGGGTTTTCATCGCGGAAGGTCTGGGTTCGTTACAAATAGGGCCATAAGAAATCCATTTTATTTTTTCCCAAATTCCGTTTTTCTGTTTTAATTTTTCTGGATTCTGGTTTTAATGGTTGAATTAAATTTCAGTAATCAAAATGTCTAATCAACTGAAACATTAAATTTATACAAAATAACAGTAAAGTAATTTTCCTTAGCTTACAAGCTGCTTTGTTTGTATTTGCTTCTAGACTAAAATAGTAATATTTAGAGAATAAAGTCAACACTAGTCGTGAGGTTTCGAGAATAAAGTTAAAATAACAGTATTAAACTCATGCAATATAGGGATTAAGTTGCAATGTTTTTTTAAATGCTATATACATCAATGTGTTTGGAGTAATGTGAACAAGTTATACCTACCTTATTATTAAAACAGGTAGATGCGCATACAATGAGTAAAGTTTCACTTTTATGCGTATTCTCAACGTAGCTTAATGCATTAAGTAGTTTTATTAATACATTAATTTCACTATACACAAATAGGCCTAATATATTATTCATCAATCTAAACACGTTAATGTAAATAATGACATTATTCTCAAAATATTACGAATTTAATCCCGTATTGCTACGAATCTCATGATTTTTACTTTATTCTCGTAGTGTTAACTTTATTCGCGAAATATTACTACTTTGTCACAATTTTTTTAGTTTGCCTTTTTTCTGGAATAACTACCAGTTAAATTTTGCATTATAATGACTTTAATCTCAAGATGTTTTCCATTTTAATTTTTATCTTTGCACAGGCATCTTTAAAGTTGAACAAAAAAAGTTATGCGCAGATGGCAGGACAACACCAGCGCAATGAAGTATTTACAAAGCACATAAAAATTCTTCGCAGCTTTACACTCACACAGTCACGGGTAAATGTAAACATATTCATTTAAAATGTAAATATTATTATATATGTATTAAAGTATTAATATATATATAGAAGAACTGTGTCTATTTCTTTCAGAATTTATTGTGGATGTTTTCTCACAATCATTACATTACATGTGCAGTTATCAAATTTATTGGACACTTTTTAATGTAACCTGATAAATTACAAGCATATTTAACAATAGTATGAAGACTACATAGCAAACTTTGAGTGAGGCACACTGCAGGCGGAATCGCGGCATGCCGTGGGAAAAAGTGCGTATTTTTAAATGCCACATCTATATAGCGACAACTAGGCAGACCACCTCAACCATCTGGGACAGGCTCTGTGAGAAGATCCGAGCAGCAGGTCTATCCTTGAATGTTGCCAAGTGTGAGTGGGCCAAGCAGAAAACCAACTACCTGGAATACCAACTGGACAATGTTGAATTGAGACCACAAGTGGGCAAGGTGGAAAGGGTTTGGCACAGTCTTAGGCCTAGGACAAAGAAGGAGGTTCGATCCTTTCTGGAGCTGGTGGGCTGATACCGCAGATTCATACCAGACTTTGCCACCATTGCAGCACCCCTCACTGACTTACTAACGAAAGGAGCAAAGAACCCGGTGAAGTGGACCGACAACATTCACAACCTTAAAAGATAGGTTGCGCTCGGATTCAGTGTTACAAAGCCCTGACTTTACACAGCAATTTCTAGTATGAGTAGATGCCTCCAACAAAGTAATTGGAGCAGTACTGGTTCAGGGAGCTGCCGGAGGTGTTTTTGAGTCAAAAACTGTTACCCAGAAAGACCAGGTATTCAACTGTTGAAAAGGAGTGTCTGGCAATTAAGTGGGCCCTAGAAGCATTATGCTATTACCTTCTGGGGCGGGAGTTTGACATAGAGACCAATCACCGAGCACTAAGGTGATGTGAAAAATTGATTGACCTCTCTGTGGCGAATAGTGGCACCGGCATATACACGTATACAAACATCAGTACAATACCCGTTGTGGATGCTCTCGGAGTAGCGGGTGCACACGCAATCCTGATAGCACTGGGACATTTAACTGCATATCACGTTACGCAGTTAGTATACCTGGTTATATTATACATACACCTTGTCTCTTGTTTTGGTGATTGGGTTTTTTTGGCGGCGTGGTGTTGGCAGGGTGATGCCAGCTGGTGCGAGCGCATTGAGGGCTGCCAGTTATGACATCACAGACTGCACCATGATGGCTAAGTGAAATTGGAATGGGTTTTTTTTTTCTGAGGGGTACCAAGGTGGTAAGTGTCAGAACTCAGAGCCCCCCTCCGAGTGGACATATCACAGGGTGGAATTTTTTGTTTGTATCCATTTCTCTTAGCTTTCCCAATGACCTCCACAAGCTATAAAACTTAGCCGAAATAAAAGAGATCTCAGTCAACAGATGAGAAGAAGCGGGTTTCTTTATTCAGCCATGCAGTCAACAACATGCATATCTGAAGAGAGCAGCTGGTCTCTACAACCCCGAAAAAGTCCCCTCTACTTATACCCCAGGCGCCCCGGGGCGCCTCCTTTTCTCTAATTTAAATATTTCCAGCAATTTCCCATTATATTCAGTGTATGGCTACTTTAGTCCCTCCTTCCTTAGTTTACATACTAAGAGTTATCAGTCTACTCAGACCTTCTACTGGCATTGGACACGCACCACCTCTCAAGGCGTCCAGTCTGAGGATTTCCCTGTTGAGATCTCCTCTAATGATTCTTCCTCTGACTCTTCTTCATCTCCTAATTCCCCTGACATTCCCCAACTTTCTCCTGGACATGTACCTATGCCTTACAGTGTTCATGATATTCCTCAGTCTTCTTCTGACTATTCGCCCCCAACTTCTCCCACTGATTACTCTCCAACTTCTCCTCAGGATCCCGAGATTCCGTCTTCTACAACTGACCCTCCGGTCCCACTGATCCCATTGGATAGGCTGGCTGACTGAGTTGTAACTCCTAATGTTCCAATAAATCTCTCCTCTTTTCTGTTTCTTCAGTCCCAGTGTGGTTATTACGCTAGCATGCTGCCATTAATAATTCTGCATGATTATTATAAAGACTATGAGGCTATATCTGATTATTATAGCTATTATTAATCAAAGTTAACTACTTAATCAATGGCTAAATAATTTTTGATAGATACACACTACTCTTAGGCAGAATATTGCTAAGTCAGAGCATTGAGTACATTATTACTTAAGCTACTTTTAAAGCTAGGTATATAATTCAAAGCTGGGTATATTATTTTTTTCTCCGACATAAGAAGACTGAGATTTGTGCTGGTTTGCCACTATAGGAAAATGGTTATGTATATTGTTTACTTAAAGTGATTTATATTGTGTTTTAGTTGACGTCAGGTGAAGGAATTAGATGTGCATTCGAATGTGAAAATAGGTAAAAATTTTCTGGCAATGTTAGTGTCCCAGAAAAGGAGGCGGAGCCTGGCCTTTAAATAAGCTGCCAGACTCCAAATAGATGTGTGTGTTGGTTTTGGGCTCCTTTTCTTGTTGGGTTTTGCCCAAATTAAGCATGCTATTGCAGTGCTGTGGGTGAAAGGAGAAAAAAGGACCATAAAGTGTATACTGAGGATACTTGGGCTCATGTTTTTTTTGTTTTGTTTTAAATTCACCTACTGTAAGTGCGTATTTCTTTATATATTTTATAGAAACAAAGTGCACTCAGATGTTCTTCTCAGGAAACAGTAATGCCTCTAGAGATTTGAACAGTATAAAGCTGAGTAGATGTTAAGATACTGAGATATTACATATAACTAAATGTCTGATGGTTGGAGTCAGTTACAGTAATTCAGTATAATCTGGAGTCAGATATTCACGTAATAAAGGACATCCAGAACAGCATTCATCCTTCCCCCAGTCCAGATAATACACTGAACTGTATGGTCCTGTCAGTCTCTATAGTTTAACACTGACTCATCGTACATCATGGACAGAGAAACACACTCAGGAAACACCTGCTGCTCCTCATGCTGACATCTTTATGTAAATGATGAACTTCTTCTCTGAAATGTAGAGGAACACGTTCTGCATGTTACTGACTTATTTCATCTACAGAAACTGTGTCATTGTAACAATCACTTTGAGATCAGCTCATGAATAAAGAGTCTTTATAAGAAGAGGGTGTGTGTCAGAGTGTTGATGGAGTGTTAATAATAACAGTGAGGTGAGTGTTCAGTATGTAGTACACCACTGTGGAGAGCGTCAGCTGTGGTGTGTGATGTTGAGCGTCTCCTCCCTCTGCCCCTCCTCCTGTCTCTCTTATAGTACGTCCCTGCAGTCTCTCCTTTATCTGCTCAACACACCGCTCATCTCTTCACTCAGCACCAGAGTCCCATCACACACGGACACCATGCTGCCAGCGCTCTGCTCTCTCTTCACTGTTCTCTCATGTAAGATTTCACAACTCTGGAGCTCATCAGCATTCAGCCTCCATCTAATGTGAGCATGAAGCCATGTAACATGTGTGCTGTTTTTATTCCAGGTGTCAGTGGTGTGAGTGTGGTGACGCAGAAGCCTCCTGTTCTCACACTGACTCCAGGACAGACGGCCACCATGGACTGTAATCTGGGGACTGTTAATAATGATGCACGCTGGTACAAACAGGTTCCTGGAGGAGTTACTCAGCATGTATTAAGCCACCATCAGTCCTGGAGTACTCCTAAATATGGGGCCGGCTTTTCCTCTCCTAAATTCACATCAACATGTTCATCTCCATCAGATTGTAAGTTAATAATCAGTAATGTGGAGGTGGGAGACTCAGCAGTGTATTACTGTCACACACGGGATAGCTCTGCTAATCAGCACGTATCACAGTGATATACACCATGACAGAAACCTCCTCACTGCTCACACTCACTTCTGCTTTCACACAACACCAGAAACAACAAAAACCTGAACTTCAAATCACTGGAACTGAAGTGGAAACTCACTTGATGTTCACTGAAGACACTTACAATTCTTCACATTTAATATTTTTATATTTGATATTATATATCACAGATACAGCATGACTTTTTATTCTTTTATTCCACTTTCATGAGATCTTCTGTATATCAGAACAAGAGACATTTGCAACAGCAGGATTCCAGAACACACTGCTTCACTGTGATCTCCACTGAAAACACTTGAACACTGAGTCATAAGACTTTCTCCACAACCTTTGGACAAAGGGATGCAGTGGATTTATAAGATGTGGCAGTAATTTGGAACTGGACTGGTCTGAACAGTGACATCAGGAATGTGGAGCAGAGAGACCCTCAGGATTATTTGGTCATTTTCTTTTAAAATAAAATTCCTTACCAGAGCATAACTTTAATCCTTATATCATGGTGGAACATATACACACACATATATCTGCACATCTGCTCCATCTGGTTTGATCAACTCACAGCTTCATGATCATCCTTATCACACCTTCTTGAACTCCTCCCCCAGATGTAGCACGAAATTTCACTACAATGTAGGGGTGGTTTATTCTGCACTATCCTGGACGACTAGGAAGATGACAGGTTCTCTTTTTCTCTGTCTTGACAGTGTATTTTGAATAGTTTGGATGACTTGTGAGGAGAAGGCACACAAAATGCATATGGTAGCTTCTTGGAGTGTGATGGAATTAATTATCTCTTTTCTCTACTTCCAGCCTACAAGACAGGAGGAATGCCCCTACTCCAAGATGGCAGTAGATTACATTTTTACTAAATATCTAGTAAAAGAAATTAACAGAATAAAGGAAGCAATAGTCATAAAAAGATCTTGTTCCACTCCTCAACAAACAAAATTACAAGCAATAAGACATAAAACTTTGTTCAAACTAATTCAGATACAAACTTTTGTTCAGTCTTTGTTTTTCCTGCAGTAGTACATAAACAAACAGAAATAGAAAACAACAATTCTGATAGAACAAAAATGGTGATAGTTCAAATGGTGCTCAGTTCACACTAACATTTTACATTTTACATTTCAGATGGTACATTCCACATCAGACACTTTCCATGTCAGTTCACATACGTGCGTGCCACCTGCGATATGTTATTTGTAGTAGACCGCTGCATCGTTAACACGCTTTTGTTGTTGACGTAGGAACAAAACGTGGATACCTGCATCAGTTAGGTGAAAGCAATGCCTGTTTTGTACAAGAATATATTTTCAGTTACAAGACGTGCATCCTCAACACAATGTTTAATGTATGTTTTAGAGACTGTGATTTCCGAGTGTGCTTTCACTTTCGATTGCTACTGCCGGCCTTATGCTTCGCTTACAGGGTCGTTGTCATTATTTTAGGAACCGGATGTGGACATCAGAGCAGGTGTGGGATGTATGTGGGTAAATGCTCGTTAACAGGTTGCAGTTACAATGAGTCATGTGTTTCCGAAGCACGGCGTATATTTTAGAACTCTATGGATTTACTTTTTTTATGTTTTAGTCATGAGAGCCTGAGGCAGCCACTGGGTTGGGATTTTCCTGCTTTAATTCGCTACAGAAAGCTTCCTTTTAACATGTTCCATGATTGGTATGTAAGTTTTAATATGGTTGTATATTTTGGATTGGGCGGCTGAATTCCATGAGCTAATGGTCTCATTTCTTATAGGTTTCCCATGAAGGCCTGCAATTGTACTCTAGTCCACTCTGGTCGACCGTGCTGTTCTGTTTCCAATATGGGGCTTCAGCTAACCTTTTAGTTTACTTTTGTATATTCTTTCTGTATTTTTGTGTTAATTCTGTCTCAGTTTGGTTGAACGTATTTTGATTTATTGAATTGTTTTCAAGGTTGGAAACCTTTTGTTTTTTTTTTATTTGCTTTTGCATTTTTGTTTTATGCTCGGGTTTTTGTGGATGATTCAAGTGGGTTTATTAGTTTGTACTTTATTATTATTTTTTACTTTATTTGTTAATCTGGTTAACTGAGTCCGATAGACCCAGCTAAGGGTTACTGCAGTCACTCAAAAAAATGATTTGTTGGACTGACATAAAAAAGCAGTGTCAAGTGGTTCCACACAAGTATGTTGAGTAGTTTCTACAATTAGTGGTTTAGTTGTATGAACAAAAAAAATGTAGGTGAAGTTGACAAAATTTCTTTGAGTAAATACAAAACATTAAGATTTGTCACTTTTACAAATTAGTTATATGAACATGTTACGTTACATTTACGAACATTCAATGTGGCAGGTGAACCCTTTTTTATTGATTTTATTTACTTAAACAACTTGTTGAAGTAAAATTTATTTGCTCTTATATTGCTCTTGTAATATACAACTGTTAAGAAACTGTGCAACAATTTCCATTCAGCAGGTCTTTAGAAACAATTACTCCACAACATCTTTCTGGTTAATAATAAACATTCTTTACAATGTCTTTTAAAGTGCAACTCCCTTCAAAAGATTGTAATAAATGTACCAGAAACATATAATTAGAAACATACTACATTAAATAAACTCCATAACTCCATTTCTGATATTTCCGATAATTTGTGCAATCAGTGAAGGTAACATCAGAACCAGCCTGTTTTTGTAAACCACAAACAGCTTAAATGTCACAATTTGTTTTAAAAATAAAACAATTTTTTTTTTTACACAACATTCTAGTCAATAACAAATATTCCTCCCAAGTTCTTACAATGGCCAAATGCCTTCTAATATTATGATAAACAGTTTTACATAAAAGGAAAGTTTGTTCAAGACAGCATTCCACAAAATAGTGCAGCACTCAATTTTTGATATTTCAAATCTTTTCAGCCATCAGTAAAGGCCTCTAATTTTTGGTGAACAACCACAAACACTATTTAAAATGCACAGTTCCTAAAAACAATAAAACAACTCTGCTCAAAAGCTGCAGAACTCCACTTTCAAGATTTCAAATTTGCCATTAACAAAGGAAACATTGCAACCTCTCCCTAATTTTTTAAAACCACAAACACATTTTAAATGTGAACGAGTTTGTCACTTTTTTTTTTTTTTGGACTAAAAAAACCTCTGATTTTGAGACTTTTTTTGTGTCCAAAAAAATATTTTTCGACAAGTGCAAGACAAACGAAGATGTACTGATTCAATCAACAAGTTTTTTTTTGAGAACCTGTATTTTGTGTGAAAGTTTCTTTGCATCAAGTCCCAGTAACACCTGAAAAAACTCAAAAGTGTACTTCAGGTCTGATGGACAGCTGAGATTCAAGCTGTATATGACTCCCAATAGAAGAGGACAAGCCTTGGGGACATCACCAAGCTCCTGAAGCACTTTCACTCCGTCAACAATTAGTCCAACATCTGATGGTGGATCACCATGTTATGCATCTTCAGGCCTGATGATGTAAATTCCAATGACTGTATTAGCCATGTCTCTCTCAGCATTCGCAAATTCGGTATCCTAAAAAACACAAAGAGTAACACTATTCAGTCATTTTAACTGCACCAACAAATGCATTTTGCAAATTTAACATCACTTAGATGATAGATCACATCCAGAAAAAGCAAATAATCTGAGAATTCTGTATCAATTGCCCATAATGTTTCACACCAATGAGTTGCCCAGGAAAAAAAAAAAATCACGCTAGATTTCAAGAACAATAAAGCCACCAGCAATGGTAAAGCACCACTAATGCTACTGCAACTGCACCTGAGTTACTCATCAAACTATTCAGTTTGTTTCATTAAAAGACTACTTTACTTTATGTTTTTTGAGTTAAATTTACTTTGTACATTTATATTTCTTGACTACATTATGTGAATTTTGCCCAAATATAAGCCCTGTATTGTATTGTCTAGTGATTTTGGGGTTTTTTTTACTTTAAATATTCTCAAAAGAATGCCTGAGAATACTTACTGCATACTCCTTCATGAGCTTTTCATAATCTTCATTAAGATTAGACACAGAAAGTGCTCTGAGAATGCAAGCTCTCCGAGTTGAGATGGTATCATTCTGTAGAAGAATACAGACGTTAAGTTAGAGACGATGACATATTGGAAAGATCTGTTTTTTTCAGACTGAAGAATTATTTCAATGGGATCAGTTATCTAAAAAAGTTCATCAGTGGCATTACTAGGAACATGAAAATAATTTTCATGTTTTAGCAAAATTGATGCGAATTTTAGTTCTATGGTCTTGGACAAATCTTGTCCTTCTGTGACAATTTCCACACTACCTGAAACATCTTCATTCCCGTCTTCTGCTGGCAATTCATCATCATTGAATTCATCTGAGAAATTCTGAGTACCACTTTCTCTAACGACTCCTGGTTTGAAGTCCTGAAGAGAATAAGGATTATAGTTATAGTTAACTATAGTTAAAAGTTGTTTTGCTTCATGGAGGTTTGTTGTGAATAAACCATTGTTGGTGAGTTGAGAACTTTGAAGTGAACAGTAGAGGCGAATGAATACTAGCTAATATCTAGCGGCTAACGGTTAGCACCGCTAAGCTAATGATGCTAAGCTAATGATGCTAAGCTAGCACCACGTTTTTTGAGTTGCTAAAGTAGTTTTTTGTAAATGTAGAGTTTTTTGACGAACTCAAACGTTATGTTAAAAACTATATTGACTACCAGTGTGTTAAATGGTGTGTGTGTTTGATAGAGATTCAGTGCACTGATTGAAGATTTTCTAACTATAGTTGCTCTGTGGCGTTGTGCTCCCGCCACTGTGAGGCTTCAGGAGAGGCCTGTATTTTGTTGCCTTTGGTAAGAGAAAACACTTATCAGAATTTATTTTATTTCATTGTCATTTACACTGGAAGAATGTTTAAGTCAGGGGTGGGCAAACTTTGTGGCTCAGGGGCCACATTGACTATTAAAATTTGACAGATGGGCCGGGCCAGCACCAGACGCATACATATCAAACATAAACATATAAAAGGCATTACAGTGTTAATACTTACATTCACTTTTAGTGGGAACAGTTGTTGATCACTGTTTTTTGCCAGTGCATCGAAGTCTGGTGTTAGTTTTGTTGTGGCAATTTGAATGCCAGCAAATAACAGCTTGATTCTTGGGTGGCAGTTAGATGGCAGCTGGATGTTGGATAAAGGTGTTTTGCTGAACCTGCAAACTAGCTGCCAGCCTCTGAGCGGTAGCCGTCCGTTCTTGCGTTGACTGGTTGTTAAAGTAATTAGCATGCTTGGTGGAAAAGTGATGGCTGATGTTGTATTCCTTTAAAACCGCAACGGTTTCTTGGCAAATAAGACATACAGCCTTTGACCGGACATCAGTGAAAAAATATTTAGTTGACCATTCCATATTAAACACTCGGCACTCACTGTCGACTTTTCTTTTCACTGGCCCACTGATTGTTGCAGATGGGTTCAGAGCAGTAGCAGAGTAATAACAGAGAGTAGCCTGGGCTCCGCAAAATCAAGTCATGTATCACCGCGCCTAATGTGCCACCTGATGGAACACCAGGCATTACAGGACAAGGTCAAATGAATGCAGTCATAATTATGATATAATTTGATTTGGACAATTCTGTACCAAACTTCGGCGGGCCGGAATAAAAGGACCAAGGGGCCGGATGTGGCCCGCAGGCCGTAGTTTGCCCACCCATGGTTTAAATTTATTAATATGATGCATTACATATAAATATGATTGCTTAGAGTCTTTCTGACTGTGTTACTATGTTACACAGGTCAGTTTTTTTTTTTTTGTTGATATTGGTTGGATTGGACAAACGAAGATTTCATCCAGGGATGGCGAGCCACTCCACCAGGACCCATAGTGAAGTTTTCTGGATTTGAAAGTACTTTGAGTTTCCCTGGATGAACTGTGATCCACATTGTTTCTGCCTGTGTGGTAAGACAAAACCTGCACTCACCTGCTCCTCTGTGCACACCACTTGGAGAACAAGGAATTGAAACCTTCGCACTTATTAGTTACGTGTTTACAAAGACTATCAAAAAATCCCCTGGGTTTAAGTTTATGTTTTGTTTATTTTTTTTCTCATTTTGTTTTATGGGCCCATGATTTTCTTTTGTAATATTGCACATATTTTAAGAAGTGTGAATAATACATTGTTATTACTTCAAACATCCCGTCTCTGTCTCATTAGTTACTCATTCTGCTCCAGTAGCCGAACCTTCATAACTGGTCCATCACCTGAGCATTTAAGCTAAACACTTGATCAATTGGGTGTTACATCAGGGTAAAGATGTAAAGATGTGAACTCTAAAGCACATGACAGTACTGTAGCTGTGGTGTGTGATGTTGAGCGTCTCTTCCCTCTGCCCCTCCTCCTGTCTCTCTTATAGCACGTCCCTGCAGTCTCTCCTTTATCTGCTCTTCACGGCGCTCATCTCTTCACTCAGCACCAGAGTCCCATCACACACGGACACCATGCTGCCAGCACTCTGCTCTCTCTTCACTGTTCTCTCATGTAAGATTTCACAACTCTGGAGCTCATCAGCATTCAGCCTCCATCTAATGTGAGCATGAAGCCATGTAACATGTGTGCTGTTTTTATTCCAGGTGTCAGTGGTGTGACTGTGGTGACGCAGAAGCCTCCTGTTCTCACACTGACTCCAGGACAGACGGCCACCATGGACTGCAATCTGGGGACTGTCACTGGTGCTAGTTCACGCTGGTACAAACAGGTTCCTGGAGGAGTTCCTCAGTATATGTTAAGGAACTATCATGGTTGGAGCTCTCCTGAATATGGATCTGGTTTCTCATCTCCTAAATTCACATCAACACACTCGTCTAAATCAGATTATAAACTGATAATCAGTAATGTGGAGGTGGGAGACTCAGCAGTGTATTACTGTCACACATGGGACAGCTCTGCTAAAGAGCACGTATCACAGTGATATACACCATGACAGAAATCTCCTCACTGCTCACACTCACTTCTGCTTTCACACAACACCAGAAACAACAAAAACCTGAACTTCAAATCACTGGAACTGAAGTGGAAACTCACTTGATGTTCACTGAAGACACTTTGAATTCTTCACAGTAGAAGATCACAGATATGGTACGACCTTTTATTCCTCTTTTATGTAAACAGACACTGATGGTTTATGATTCTATCATGTTCTCAGTTCAGTTCTTTGGCTGTTATAATCTCAGTGTGATCAGGTGATCTACATATGAGAGCATTACTAATGATTTCCTCTGATGTTTGTGATTAGTGACACTGCCTGACAGATACCTGATGTGGACATAAACTGGCAGAAAGTAAATCCATGAGATGTCCAAAAGAACTTAAAGTTATCTTCTGTATATCAGAACAAGAGACATTTACAACAGCAGGATTCCAGGACACACTGCTTCACTGTGATCTCCACTGAAAACACTTGAACACTGAATTATAAGACTTTCTCCACAACCTTTGGACTAATAGATGCAGTGGATTTATAAGATGTGGCAGTAATTTGGAACTGGACTGGTCTGAACACAGCCATCAGGAATGTGGAGCAGAGAGACCCTCAGGATTTGGTCATTTTAATTTAAAATAAAATTCCTTACCAAAACATAACTTTATTCCTTATTTCATGGTAGAAAGTACACACACACACAGACACACACACACACACACACACACAGGGGGTAAAATAAGTATTGAACATGTCATTTATCATTTTTCTCAGTAAATATATTTCTACAGGTGAAATTTTCACCAGATGTTGGTAACAACCCATGCAATCCACATATACAGTGAAAGTCAAACCACAGACGTCCATAAGTTATGTGAAAAAGTACTGAACATATGAAGAAAGGGCAGTGCAAAAAGGCCTGAAAAGCCCAGACACCAGTAATTAGAAAGCAATCCTGCCCCTTGTCAGTGCAAATTAATATCAGCTGGTTCAGTTCCATCTGATGGCCTATTAAAAGGTGTCTAATGACCAAGGTGTCACACAAGAAACATCTCATGATGGGTAAAAGCAAAGAGCTCTCTGTAGATCTTCTCAACCTAATTATTGCAAAACTGATGACATTGGTTGCAGAAGGATTTCAAAACTTGTGAATGTTCCAGTGAACACTGTGTGGGCCCATAATCAGGAAGTGTAAAGAACATGATTTCACCATAAACCGGCCATGATCATTTGCTCCTTGCAAGATTTCTGACAGACGAGTGAAAAGAATTATCAGAAGAGATGTCTAAAAGCCAAGGACCACATGTGGCGATCTTCAGAAACACCAGGTACAATTGTTTCAAAGAAAACAATAAATAATGCACTCAGCCACCATGGGCTGTATGCATGCTCACCATGCGAGACTCCATTGCTGAAGAAAACGCATGTTGAAGCTCGTTGCAACGATTACAAGAATGTTAACATTCTTGATAAAAATCTGCTGCCAGGATCTACCATCTACCAGGATGATGAAGATGAAACAAGGGTGGACATTTCAGCAAGGCAATAATCCCAAACACACAGCCAAGGAAACTCTCAACTGGTTTCAGAGAAAAAAAAATAAAGCTGCTAGAATAGTCCAGCCAATCACCTGACTTGAATCTAATTGAAAAAAAGTTTATAAAATATATATATATATATATATATATATATATATATATATATATATTCAATTTGATTCAATTCATTTCAATCTTATTTGTATAGCGCCTTTTACAATGGACATTGTCTCAAAGTAGCCTTACAAAAGAAAATAAACAAGGGAGAGGGGGGGAATAATAATAAAATAAAATAAATAAATAACTAGAAATAAAAAACAAATTATTAAATTAAATTATTAAACAGAGAGACAAAGAGAAAGATATTAAGTATGCTTCTGATCATGTAATGTTTAAAGACAATGTAGATTATGCGTAAAGTGCAAAGACTAGCTATGACAGCATAACTAAAAGGGAGAGCCAGAAGGTGACAGACATGAGGGCTTCCCGGGACATAAAGAGTCCAACCACTTCACAGTCAGCAAACCTGAGCGACTTGTGAGGGTGGTAAGATGACAGCAATCCAAACATCCCAGTACACCAAACACTCTATGCCCATGAACCTTCCAGATCTGCTCCTTTACCTAAGAAAAAATATATTTAAAGCTTGACTAAACAAATGTGTCTTCAGCCTGGACTTAAACATTGAGACTGTGTCTGAATCCCGAACATTAATTGGAAGGCTGTTCCATAATTGTGGGGCTTTGAAAGAGAAAGCTCTGCCCCTTGCTGTAGCCTTTGCTACTTGAGGTACTACCAAATAACCAGCACCCTTTGATCGGAGTAGGCGTGGCGGATCATAAAAGACTAAAAGATTGGTCAAGTACTGTGGCGTGAGACCATTTAGTGTTTTATAGGTCAGTAACAGAATTTTATAATCAATGTGAGATTTGACTGGGAGCCAATGTAGTGTGGCTAAAATAGGAGTGATGTGTTCATATCTTCTGGTTCTAGTTAGGACTAGTTAGGCTGCTGCATTCTGGACTAACTGGAACTTGTTCTTGCTCCTATTGGAACATCCAGACAGTAAGGCATTACAATAATCCAACCTAGAGGTAACAAAAGCATGAACTAGTTTTTCTGCATCATGAAGTGACATCATATTTCTTATCTTGGCAATATTTCTGAGATGGAAGACCAGAGTCAATAATCACACCAAGATCTTTTACTGCTGGACAAGATGAAACAGAAAGACCATCCACAGTTACTTCGTAATCAGAAAGCTCACTTCTAGCTGCATGTGGTCCAAGTACTAGCAGCTCTGTCTTGTCGGAATTAAGCAGGAGGAAGTTAGTGACCATCCAATGTCTAATGTCCTTTACACATTCTTCTATCTTAATAAGTTGGTGTCTCTCATCTGATTTAGCTGAAACATATAGCTGTGTGTCATTGGCATAACAGTGGAAGCTAATAACATGTTTATGAATAATTGCACCAAGCGGTAGCATATATAGGGAAAAAGCAGTGGGCCTAAAACAGAACCTTGTGGAACACCGAACATAACCTTAGTATGCATAGAGAAGTGATCATCTAGATCTACAAACTGATAACGGTCAGTCAAATAAGACCTGAGCCAGGAGAGGGCTGTTCCTTTAACACCAACAACATGTTCTAGCCTATCAAATAGAATAGTGTGGTCAATGGTGTCAAAAGCTGCACTAAGATCCAGTAGCACCAGTAAGGAGACACAACCCTGATCAGAAGACAGTAACAGGTCATTTACCACTTTAACCAGTGCTGTCTCTGTGCTCTGATGAGGCCTGAATCCTGACTGATACAGTACATTTCATAAATGTTATTTCTATGCAGATATGAACAGAACTGCTGTGCTACAGCCTTTTCTAGGATCTTGGAGATAAAGGGCAGGTTTGATATCAGTCTATAGTTACACAGCTGACAGGGGTCCAGGTCCGGTTTTTAATCAGGGGTTTGATAACTGCTAGCTTAAAAGATTTAGGCACATAGCCAGTGCTAAGGGAAGAGTTAATGATTTTTAGAAGGGGTTTGCCAGCTATTGGTAGTATCTGTTTAAGGAAAGACGTGGGTAAAGGATCTACAATGCAGGTTGAAAGTTTTGAAGATGAAATTAGTGAAATTAGATCAGGCTCTTGAAGTGGAGTGAAGCATTCTAAGCTCAGAAATAGTTATATTATCTAAAGAATTATCTATCAAAGATAATTTGCTTTTAAATTAATAGCGTGGATTTTTTGCCTGATATTGTCAATTTTTTCACTGAAAAAAATCATGAAGTCATTGCTGCTGCATATACAGGGTATGCGCTTTTCTACAGTGGTTTTACTCCTAGTTAGTTTTGCTACAGTACTTGTTAAGATTTGTAATAGTTTATAATTTGTAATAGTGCCCTCATACTGCTCATGCCATGTGATATGTGTTATTATAATTGGAAGTAGGCAAAAATAAAACAACTTCCGGGTTCCGGTTCAGCAATTCCCTAATGGTGTGCAAGTTATTTTGCCTCCATTTTATTTAATAAATGTCCTGGTTATCAAATGCAAGAATGGCTGCACCAACAGGTTATGGTCCCAGGAGAGAAGTCGGTAGCCGATGGAACAAATTGTGTTTTGATGGAGATGAAAAGAATTACGAACTCTGGGAGGCAAAGTTTTTAGGACACGTGCTTGCCAGGGCTAAAGGACACTATATTGTCGGAGCTTCCCACAAGAGCCGATGAGGAAGAAGATGCTGTCGATAAAAATGAAGAAGCTTATGCTGAGCTGAATCAGTACCTGGATGAAAAAAGTTTGTCACTTGTAATGAGAGATGCTGCCGATTGCAGATTTTGAGGAGCTATTATGCTGGTAAAGGAAAACCGTTTTTAATTGTGATGATTTTGAAGGGTTTGCCAGACTCATTTCAACCGTTTGCCATCCATATCACACAAAGTGATATAAACATAACGTTTGCGGAATTTAAAACCAAGTTGAGAAGTTTTGCAAGTACAGAAAATTTTCACAGCAGTAAGAATGATGACACCGTGATGAGAGCGAGCGCCTCAGCTCCTGAATGGAGGGGGAAAGAACGACTCACAGACTCGGACATGACATGCTACAACTGCAGTCAAAAAGGACACAGAGCACGTGCTTGCCTGAACCAAAATCGCAAGAGACAGTGGTGCAGTTACTGCAAATGATCAACACACAAAGATAAAAATTGTAGACGTCGGAAGAAAGACAATGTTAAACAAGCCACTGATGCAGAGGATAATGAACACACGTTTGTCTTTAAAGAGAATGACTGCCAGTTTTACAGAGTGGAGCAGAAAGGGCTGATGGTTGACACAGGTGCGACATCACACATTATTACGGACATTGGAAAATTTAAGCAATTTGATGACAAATTCCAGCCGGAAAAACACTACATTGAGTTAGCAGACAGGACCAGAGCAAGTGGAGTAGCACTGAGAAGGGGTGATGCGGAGTTGTGCCTGATTGACAGTGAGGGATGTCAGGTGAAGGCTACACTGAGGAGTGCACTATTCATCCCATCATACCCACAGAACATCTTCTCTGTAAAAGCAGCAACAACAAATGGAGCTTCGATCCACTTTAAACAAGGACAAGACAAACTTGTTCATAAGAACGGTACCAAGTTTCACATACAAGAGTTCAATAGACTATACTATCTGAACACAGTAAATAATGACAGTGATAGTTGTAACAGATGTTATGATATTCAAACCTGGCATGAAATCCTTGGTCACTGCAATTATGATGATATTTTCAAATTACAAAATGTAGTTGCGGGAATGAAAATTAATGGTACAGTTGATAAGTCTAATCTAAACTGTGAAGTTTGCATACAAGGAAAGTTTGTTCAGAGTAGAAACAGAGAACCTGACAGATGAACTAAGGCCGCACTTGAACTAGTCCATACAGATCTAGCTGGACCTACTGATCCAGAGGCCAAATATGGTTTCAAGTACGTTCTAGCATTTACTGATGACTACTCAGGTTCAGTGTTTGTGTACTTTTTGAAAGCAAAGAGTGGCACTGTGAAAGCTACTGAAAGGTTCATTGCTGACATTTCCCCTTATGGGACCATAAGGTGTGTTATGTCAGATAATGGTACAGAATTCATGGCAAAAGAGTTCCAGTCACTGCTAAGCTAAAATCGTATTAGGCATGAGACCTCAGCACCATATTCACCTCATCAAAATGGGACTGCTGAGAGAAATTGGAGAACCTGTTTGAAATGGCAAGATGTATGCTTTTAGAGAGAAATCTACCCAAGATATTGTGGACTTACGCTATAATGACTGCTGCAGTAATTTGCAACAGGTGTTACAATAGCCGAATACAGCAAACACCATACCATGCACTGACGGGAAGAAAACCTGATCTTTCTAAATTGAGGGTTTTTAGTTCAGAATGTTATGTGTACAAGCATGACAAAAAGAAATTGGATGCAAGATGTGAAAAGGGGGTCTTTGTAGTGTATGACAAAAACAGCCCTAGTCTACTATCCAGACACAAGGAAAGTCCTTAAACACAGATTTCTGAAATTTGTAACAAAGTGTACTATTGAACACCAAACACAGACTGACATTTCATTGTCAGGTGATGATTTTCATGGCGAAAGGTATGCACCCTCACAGACAAAGGGCCCTGAGACTGACCAGACTTTAGAAGAGACTCATGAACCTCAAACTGAAGCTAAAAATGAGGGTAGTCCTCAGACAGAGGAAAGTAACCGGAGTAACCGTTAAACGAAATAGGAGAGCTCCCCAATACTTAACAGATTATGTCTCTGATGTTAAGTGTAATGACCATGTTCTAACTAATACTGACTACTGTTACAGAGTGTGTAATGTACCACAAACCTTTAAGGAAGCACTGTGTTCAAACGAGTCACAGAAGTGGGCTAGAGCCATGGAAGAGGAAATGGACTCCCTTAAGGAGAATGACACATTTACTCTAACTACCTTACCAGAGGGTAAACATGCAGTGGGGGGTAGATGGGTCTATGCAATAAAACATAATGCAGATGAAGCTGAGACGTACAAGGCCAGATATGTTGCCAAAGGTTATAGTCAAGTGATAGGTGCAGATTACAAAGAAACTTTCTCACCAACAGCAAACATCACTTCAATAAGAGCCTTAATGCAAATGGCAGCTCAATATGATCTTGTTCTCCACCAGATGGATGTAAAAACAATTTATTTACATGCCCCAATTGACTGCAAGATTTACATTGAACAGCCAGAGGGTTTTGAAGTGAAGTCAGACATGGGTGAAACACTAGTCTGTAAACTAAACAAATCACTGTATGGTTTAAAACAGTCAGGTATAGTCAGATATGGAGCATGTATCATTGTATGCTGGGCACTGCCTTGGCTTATGGTTTGTGTCACAGTTTTGACATGTTCGTCCTCTCGTTATAATATGGACCTTTTCAGTGTTTGGCATGCCAAGTTGTTGGTATTTGTTTGTTTCCAGCAGCTAAGGCTTCATACTTTCTCCCCTCTGCTAGTACATCAGCAATGGGGTGGCCTTTGGGCTTGCTGTAGAGATCATTTCTGAGAGCATCAAAGGGAGTACTGGCAATGATAAGCTCAACGAGACGTTCATTAAGCTCATCGTCAGTAAATTGGCATTTCAGTGCTAAAGTTCTGGCTCTGGTCACAAAGTCAGCAATGCTCTCATTTGTTTTTTGCCTGTATTACATGAGATGGAGCCTGTGAATTCTGAAGTTCACATTTAATTTTAATTGTCCTTCAAAAAAATTTGTGTCTCAGGTTTTTTTAATCTGCATCACTGAGCCCACTTGCATTGAGTCGTTTCAATCCTTCATCTCCAATTCCTCTACAAATTTTTCTAGCTTGTTTTTCTGCATCGTTTATCTCTTCATCCTCCAGGTATAGATTCATTTTTTGTCTGAATGAAGACATTGCTTCACTCAAATCGGGGTCAGACCAGTTCATTGTCGGTAAGTGTGAAGCCATTTTATTGTGTTTGTCTTGTACTCACGTAATAAGCAGTCGTTTACTTTCAGCATATTTGTTGCACTCTGGACCATCTTTACTCGGTGCTCAACATGTTTACAAGGATAACAGTAACAACTTTCGGCTCACGCACGCCACGTAATGCGTCACATCAACATTCTGCGTATCACAACACATAGTGGGATACAGTATGAGAGCAAGTGGGGGTGTTAAGATTTGTAATAGTTTATAATTTGTAATAGTGCCCTCATACTGCTCATGTCATGTGATATGTGTTATTATAATTGGAAGTATGCAAAAGTGAAACAACTTCCGGTTCAGCAATTCCCTAATGGTGTGCACGTTATTTTGCTTCCGTTTTATTTAATAAATGTCCTGGTTATCAAATGCAAGAATGGCTATGCCAACAGTACTAAATAAAAATTTAGGATTGTTTTTGTTATCTTCGATTATGGCAGAGAGATACGCTGATCTAGCAGCACTAAGAGAATTTTTGTATCTCAGAAGGCTTTCCTTCCACGCTAACTGAAATACTGCCAATTTAGTTTGATGCCATTTAAGTTCTAGTTTCCTAGCTGATTGTTTTAAAGCTCCTGTGTGGTCGTTGTACCAGGGTGCTAGTTTCTTCTCTTTAATTGTTTTCCTTTTAAGTGGAGCTACAGTATCTAGGGTGTTGCGACACATTGACTCCAGGTAATCAGTCGCCTGATCAAGTTCTGTGGGGTCAGACGGTGAACCAATCATGCGTGATAATTCTGGGAGACTATTGGTAAATCTCTCTGCAGTAGCTGATGTAAATGTACGCTTGATACGGTAACATGGCAAATTGTGCATCTCGTGTCTTAGACGCTTTTTAAATGAAACAAGATAGTGATCTGAGACTGTGGAAGAGTGACTATGTTTTCTATATTTAAGCCGAATGTTAGTATAAGATCCAGAGTGTGACCTCCATTATGAGTGGGTCCTATTACATTTTGATTAACACCTAATGAATCTAAGATGGATACAACTGCTGTTCTCAGAGGGTCTTCTGGCTTATCAAAATGAATGTTGAAGTCTCCTACTATTAATGCTTTGTCTAAAGAAACAACAAGGTTTGAAGTAAAATCTCCAAATTCACTGAGGAATTCAGAGTATGGCCCTGGGGGGTCTGTAAACAACAATTAGTGGAATCGACTCTGTGAAATTATTTTTGTGGCTACTTAAGTTAGGTTAGTATAAAGAACTTAAATGTGTTGCATTTATGTCTCGGTTTTTGTGTGGCGCCTCAAAAAAATATATATACATGCAGATCAGCTTCATCTGGTCTGATCAACTTCTATCTTCATGATCATCTGTATCATACCTTCTTGAACTCCTCTCCCAGACAGAGGGTCTTGTGTTTACAGTTCAGTTAGGACCCTGGGATTAATTTTCAAGTTGTGGCCTCATTATTTCATAAAAGTATACTGTTCTTCCAATTTGTTAAATTGGTCAAATACTATAGAGTGAATTCAGCTGATGCTCAAGACGTCTGAAATGGTTGTAAACTTAAACTTGAAAAAATTTGGACATTCCTAGAGAGAAATTTACCAACTGGACAATGAGATATTCTGACATTCAGATCTCCATAGAGACGACTTTCTGATCTCTCTGTCCAAAATTCCAGACTCTACACTGTCCATTCATTCCATTGATTTTGTAAATTGTTTTTAATTCATCCCAGTGCATATTTTATATATATCTTTTATAGAAACAAAGTGTTCTCAGATGTTATTCTCAGGAAACAGTAATGCCTCTAGACATTTGAACAAAATTCAGTATAATCTGGAGTCAGATATTGACATCATAATGGACATCCAGAACAGCATTCATCCTTCCCCCAGTCCAGATAATACACTGAACTGTATGGTCCTGTCAGTCTCTATAGTTTAACACTGACTCATCGTACATCATGGACAGAGAAACACACTCAGGAAACACCTGCTGCTCCTCATGCTGACATCTTAGATTTATGTAAATGATGAACTTCTTCTCTGAAATGCAGAGGAACACGTTCTTCATGTTACTGACTTATTTCATCTACAGAAACTGTGTCATTGTAACAATCACTTTGAGATCAGCTCATGAATAAAGAGTCTTTATAAGAAGAGGGTGTGTGTCAGAGTGTTGATGGAGTGTTAATAATAACAGTGAGGTGAGTGTTCAGTATGTAGTACACCACTGTGGAGAGCGTCAGCTGTGGTGTGTGATGTTGAGCATCTCCTCCCTCTGCCCCTCCTCCTGTCTCTCTTATAGCACGTCCCTGCAGTCTCTCCTTTATCTGCTCGTCACACCGCTCATCTCTTCACTCAGCACCAGAGTCCCATCACACATGGACACCATGCTGCCAGCGCTCTGCTCTCTCTTCACTGTTCTCTCATGTAAGATTTCACAACTCTGGAGCTCATCAGCATTCAGCCTCCATCTAATGTGAGCATGAAGCCATGTAACATGTGTGCTGTTTTTATTCCAGGTGTCAGTGGTGTGACTGTGGTGACGCAGAAGCCTCCTGTTCTCACACTGACTCCAGGACAGACGGCCACCATGGACTGTAATCTGGGGACTGTTCAGAACTCTGGACGCTGGTACAAACAGGTTCCTGGAGGAGTTCCTCAGTATGTGTTACGGCATTATCCTGACTGGGACTCTCCTGAATATGGATCTGGTTTTTCGTCTCCCAAATTCACATCAACACATTTGTCTAAATCAGATTATAAACTGATAATCAGTAATGTGGAGGTGGGAGACTCAGCAGTGTATTACTGTCACACATGGGACAGCTCTGCTAAAGAGCACGTATCACAGTGATACACACCATGACAGAAATCTCCTCACTGCTCACACTCACTTCTGCTTTCACACAACACCAGAAACAACAAAAACCTGAACTTCAAATCACTGGAACTGAAGTGGAAACTCACTTGATGTTCACTGAAGACATTTTGATTTCTTCACATTTAAAGATCACAGATATGGTACGACCTTTTATTCCACTTTTTTGAAAACAGACACAGATGGTTTATGATTCTAACATGTTCTCAGTTCAGTTCTTTGGAACTTAAAGTTATCTTCTGTATGTCAGAACAAGAGACATTTGCAACAGTAGGATTTCAGGACACACTGCTTCACTGTAACTCCACTGAAAACACTTGAACACTTGTGATTAGTGACACTGCCTGACAGATACCTGATGTGGACATAAACTGGCAGAAAGTAAATCCATGAGATGTTTAAAGGAACTTAAAGTTATCTTCTGTATATCAGAACAAGATACTTTTACAACAGCAGGATTCCAGGACACACTGCTTCACTGTGATCTCCACTGAAAACACTTGAACACTGAGTCATAAGACTTTCTCCACAACCTTTGGACAAACAGATGCAGTGGATTTAGTGCATCAGGAATGTGGAGCAGAGAGACCCTCAGGATTTGGTCATTTTAATTTAAAATAAAATTCCTTACCAAAACATAATTTTAATCCTTATTTCATGGTGCAAAATACACACACACACATCTGGTGCAAAATACACACACACACACACATCTGTAGATCAGCTTCATCTGGTCTGATCAACTCCCACCTTCTTGAACTCCTCTCACAGACAGAGGGTCTTGTGTTTACAGCCCAGTTAGGACCCTGGGATTAATTTTTTTTTCAGGTTGTGTCCTCATTCTCTCATAAAAGTATGGTGTTCTTCCAATTTCCTAAATTGGTCAATGACTTTAGAGTGAATTCAGCTGATGCTCAAGACGTCTGAAATGGATGTGAAGTTGGAGAAATTTTTACATTCCTAGAAGGAAATTTACCAACTGGTCAGTGAGATATTCTACCATCAGATCTCCATAGAGATGACCTTCTGATCTCTCTGTACTTAATTCCAGACTCTACACTGTCCATTTATTCCACTGATTTTGGAAATTGTTTCAAATTCACCTCAGTGCATTTTTCTTTATATCTTTTATAGAAACAAAGTGTTCTCAGATGTTCTTCTCAGGAAACAGTAACACCTCAGGAGATTTGAACAGTATAAAGCTGAGTAGATGTTAAGATACTGAGATATTACATATAACTAAATGTCTGATGGTTGGAGTCAGTTACAGTAATTCAGTATAATCTGGAGTCAGATATTCACGTAATAAAGGACATCCAGAACATCATTCATCCTTCCCCCAGTCCAGATAATACACTGAACTGTATGGTCCTGTCAGTCTCTATAGTTTAACACTGACTCATCGTACATCATGGACAGAGAAACACACACAGGAAACACCTGCTGCTCCTCATGCTGACATCTTAGATTTATGTAAATGATGAACTTCTTCTCTGAAATGTAGAGGAACACGTTCTGCATGTTACTGACTTATTTCATCTACAGAAACTGTGTCATTGTGACAATCACTTTGAGATCAGCTCATGAATAAAGAATGAGAATGTTTTGAGCTGAAAGGATAATTACAGTTATTCATATAACTACTCTGTACACCTGCAGTGAGCAGAAAAGCATCTCAGAATGCATGTCAAGTCCTGAGGTGGATGGACTACAGCAGCAGAAGACCACATCAGTTTTCCCTCACTGAACAGCAACAGTGGGCACAGACTCACCCAAACTGGACAGTTGAAGCAACGAAAAGAAAGGGAAAGGGTCAAAATGCGGGACTGAAATACAATTGATAACATACAGTATGAGAACACAGTTAACAGACACATCAAACCCATCCATGACTATCTAACTGTCTGAGGAGGAGGGAGACAAAGGAATATAGATATAAAAAATATATACAGGAATAAAAAGTAAATGGAAATTAGAATCTCAAGGGCAGAGATGATGAAATGTTCTGGAAAAAAGTCATGAATGTCAGCCCTCAGTCTTGAGAGTAGCTAGTTTTCAATAAAGAGAGGGGCCACATCACAAAGCTGTGTGTTTAAACATGTTTCCACTGTAATGAAATAAGGCTTTCTTAAAAAAATAAAAGTGAAAGGACAGTCCCAGTACATGACCCAGTTTAGCTACTTTAGTACTTTGGACTTTAGTGACATCTGGAATATAAAGAGTCCAGATGTGAATGAATTTTGGTTGTAGTCCAGTATATTTAGTACACTAGTGTCTGTGGGATTAAACTGTGTGTGAAGCAGAGATTTAAATGTTCACTTCTTTAAACACGTCATTAAAAGGTACACTTAGAAATGACTGTGTTTTTTTAATGTTACATATTTGTCTGGGTTTTGTCACAGTAAGAGATTTTCCTCAAGAGACGATTCAGAGTCCTAATCAGTGTGTGGACGTCCTCTCTCACTCAGGATGCACCTGCTGGCCCCCGATCTGTAATTTCAGCTCCATGTAAATGATGCTCTTTCTCTCTTTCACTTCTCTCTGAGTGGAAGAACGACAAACTCTGGATGTTCATGATTAATAAAGATATTTTAGTTAAACTCTCTTAAGCTGTAGGATTCCACAGATGATATAAATCCAGACCATGATAACTTTGATTGTAAAAACTCAGTGTAAAGATGTAAAGATGTGAACTCTAAAGCACATGACAGTACTGTAGTGAGTCAGCTGTGTGATGTTGAGCGTCTCCTCCCTCTGCCCCTCCTCGGCCACCATGGACTGTAATCTGGGGACTGTCACTGGTGCTAGTTCACGCTGGTACAAACAGGTTCCTGGAGGAGTTCCTCAGCATGTCTTAAGAAATCGTCATGACTGGGACTCTCCTAAATATGGATCTGGTTTCTCGTCTCCTAAATTCACATCAACACACTCGTCTAAATCAGATTATAAACTGATAATCAGCAATGTGGAGGTGGGAGACTCAGCAGTGTATTACTGTCAGACACGGGACAGCTCTGCTAGTGAGTATGTATCACAGTGATATACACCATGACAAAAACCTCCTCACTGCTCACACTCACTTCTGCTTTCACACAACACCAGAAACAACAAAAAACTTCACAGTAGAAGATCACAGATACGGTACGACCTTTTATTCCGCGTTTCTGAAAACAGACACAGATGGTTTATGATTCTACCATGTTCTCAGTTCAGTTCTTTAACAAGCTCAGTATGATATCCCTCTAATTTTGATCAGTCACACTTTTGTGACACACTTTTGTGTAAGAGACAACATTACAACAAAACCTAAAGAATAGTTTTCTGACACTTTGTTTACTTCGTTATGTTATAGAATCAGTTTAAGGTGGATTAAATGTACTTTTTAACCATCAATCCACACGCCTTAACCCAAATCACAAAGCAAAATCATTTATTTGAGGGGGTTTTGTTCCAAGGTGCATTAAAACTTCTAAACTGAAATCTTTCTTTTCGATCTGTATTCCAACCCTTTATCCAGTACTGTTTACACACCTGGACTTAGAAGATTCTCCTATTCTCTTGGGTGTTCACACTCAGAGACATTCAGAAACCTGTCCAGAAGCCAGTCTAGCATGGGTCTTGGCTGGATGCTTTAAGATTTTTTGTCTTGCTAAATAGTGAAACATCACAACAGTCTGAGGAAACATGCAGTCTGGAGGTGGTTTTCTTTTAGAACATTCATTCTCTCTCCTTGACCCTGAGAAACACTCCCATAGCATGATGCTGCCACCACCATGCTTCATCATAGGAATAGAGTTCTGGTTTTCTTAGACATGGAACTTGGGAGTTCAGCCTAGAGTGTTAATTTTTGTCTAATCAGATCAGAGAATGTTGTTCGTCATGTTCTCAGAGTCCATTACGTGTCTGTCACATGGTTCTAACTCAGGAGTATTTACTGTCTAGCTGCACAACTTTGATAGATGAAGTACAGGCCGGATAGATGAAGTATTTCTGAGATGGTTTCACCTCCAGCATGTTCTGCTCTCTCTGTGGAGGAGTTCTAAAGCTCAAATTAGCGTGGTCACTGGGGTTTTATTCACCTCCCTGACCAAGGCTGGTTACTAAGTTTAGCCAGACAGCCAGCTGGAAGAAGAGTCCTGGTCGATCCAAACTTCCATTTCACAATGATCTCAGATAATGATGTCCAGGAGGTGTCCCAGTAAAGACATGACGGTGAGTGCTAATAAGGACGTGTGAACAGAACAACGTATAACAGAGACGTGTGATTCACTGCCACTGGAACGGGATCTTAAAGGAGTGTGTGCTGATGGTAGACAGTAGAAGAGAGAGCTGAAGTCTGGAGGACGTTTCAGTTCTTCTGCTTTCACTTCTGTATCTGAGGAGCTTTTTGTACGTGTGAGGACACTGAATGAATCACTGTGGTATTCGGCCAAGGAACAAAGCTGATCGTCAGCGGTAAGTAAAACTTCTCCCCTCTTTTTTCCTACGCTAGACTTCTACACTGCTTCAGATTCACACTTTTATTTCTTTTTCCAGTTTGAGAAATTTATTCTGACATGTTTCATACATGTTTTATTCTTTGTGTTCCAGTCAGTTTTTCACATTTTTTAACAGGGACAAAGAAATGTTTAGTTATTAGTTTGAAATTTATTCATATTATTAAATGTTGATTCCGATCTTTCATATGGAATCTCTCACAACACGAAGTATAAATCCGTTCTAGTGCTTCATTTTGTTCCTGATGTTCTGCCACACAGACAGATTTATGACTTCATTCTGAATGGAAGCATTTCTTTAAAAATGTCTTAGATTTCTGTCTGCACATTAGATTTGTGTTGTTTTGTGTAATGAATATCTCCCGCTGTGTGTGGAATCAGATGCTGCTCTCCCGGTTCCTGTTCTGACCGTTCTCCCTCCGTCCAGTGAAGAGCTGAAGTCTAATAAAGCCACTCTAGTGTGTTTGGCCAGTGACATGTCTGTCGGTTTTGCTGATGTCCGCTGGCTCGTGAACGGGAACTCGGTCACCAGTGGAGTCATCACCGGCTCTGTACAGCAGCAAGACAATAAGAAATTCACACTGAGCAGCTACTTGACCATCGACAGCTCCGAGTGGGACAACAGCAAAGTCATAACATGTGAAGTGTCTGCTGGAGGAAAAGCCGCATCAGTGAAGATTAACAAGTCTGAATGCAGTGAATGAACCCATTCACAACTTTCACATGTTAATTGTTTAGTTGCGAATCTTTCTAAGACCTGTAGTTTAAACTGTAGAAAATAATTTCTTATTACTGAGACTGTAATGACCTGATGGTTTAATTGTTTTGCTTTTGTGTTTGAGAAATAGATTGAAGTTTAATAAAGTGCATATCTGAAAAAGGAATTCACTTTGTCCTTGATTATCTGAACTAGATGTTAATCTTACAGACATCAAATCAACAAAACACAAAAATAGACAAGTAGAGCAGGAATGGATCAAAGTCAGGCTTCATTCTGCTTAATAAAATTCTACTGGATGGATTTTGTGATTTTTGTCTTCTAATGTCTGTCATTCCTCTTTAATCTAAAGCAAAAAAGGACTTACTGATCACTGTCCAGTTTAATGTGATAAAGAGAGAGAATTAAAATTACTTTTCTATGAGAGACTTTTAAAAGGTCTGAAAAGAGCAAATCCTAAGACTGTGACCACACAAATGTGGAACCTGCTGAAGGTTTAATGACTCTTACATCCAGTCAGTTTTATTAAAATGACTTCATTCATGTAAAAAGCAACCAATACACTTAAATATAAACTAAGCAGTAAATCTCTAATAACATTTAAGACACACTGCTGAGTAATTTGTTCTGCTAAAGTTTTAATGAAGAGCGTTGATGTGGACATTTTCAGAAGACCAGACGAGTGCTAATCAGTGTGTGGACGTCCTCTCTCACTCAGGATGCACCTGCTGGCCCCCGAACTCTAATTTCAGCTCCATGTAAATGATGTGGTTTGTCTCTTTCACTTCCCTATCTGAAAACACATTAATGCATTTTAAAATCCATCTGAATGAAGGATGGATCAATGAATATTTGAGAGGGATTCATTTGGATGCCTTCTGTCAACCGTCACCAGAATGTCAATCTAATGAGTAAACCTCTTGGCTGCTTGAGTGTACTTAAGTTTGTGAGGATCAATCATTTCTATAACCCCTCCCATCAATGTCTCCACTCTTCCAGTGCCGATTTGATTGACCAGAATTTTCTGATTATGACTTTTCTTCAAAGGATAACTTGTTTGAATAGAAGGGACATGGATAGAGAAGGATTAACTTGATGACTTACCACTTGGAAATTATCTCTCTATCTTCGAACTGCTGTTGCCTCAAACAACTTTTGGCAGGATTGAATTAGTGTAAAATCTGTAATGAACTCAGAAACTACACTGACCTACTTGTTCCTCAAGAGATTGTGGTTGCTGTTGTAGAAAGGACATTATCAAATGGGAATGAGGTTCCCTTCTGAGCCTGGTTCCTATCAAGGGTCCTTCCTCATATCATCCCAGGGAGTTTTTCCTCGCCACAGTCTCCTGGGGCTTCTCATTCTTGATAAATTTAACTTATTTAACTTTATACTTTATATTTATGTCAAGCTGCATTGAGACAATTTCTATTGTTATAAGCGCTAATGCAAATAAATTGAATTGGAAAAAAAAATAATAACTTGAAATGGCGCTTGGTTCCATGTCTGAAACTTCAATGCCTACTATAAAAGGGATCAGAGTGCTTGAATGTTAGAGCTGAAGTAACTTTTTCCTCCTTTGTAGAGAGATGTGAGACAACCCACAGTGTATCTGAAGTACCAGATGAAACAGTGCTAGATGTGAATAAATAGATGACTGAAGGTCTTGAATTTTAGAAAGTGTTTGGTTGTTTGTGGTTCTGGCTAGTCAGCCACTGCTGCCATCTTGTGGCTATTCATCTTGATACTTGAGCATGACTGACCTGACACAGAAGCTTGCAGTGTGTTAGGGCTTATGGGTGTGTTAGAATACATAACTGATTGTGTTACTATTACAATTTGTCATAAAAAATATAAAGAATTAAAACACATATGAGTACAGCATTCAGCCCCTCCCCACCTACACAGTAATAAAGATAACCTGGTTAATGTTCAGCCATCACACACTATACATCTGTGTAGAGACATCCTGAGACCTGGATTTATTTAATCCCCTTTCATATTCACTACAGGAACACCAATAAAAAGTTAAGTAGTCAGTGTTAAAATGATTCAGTTTCAGTTTATTTGTACGATATACAACAATCTAAGATAGTGTTAAAATTAACTTCAACTTTTCAAATAAAAACACATTTAAGATGCTATGATGTAAGCCCAAACAAATGGTTAAACTTTGACCCCTGGTTATCAGTAAGTCTTTAAAATGAGGAGGATCCGATTTCCAAACTGACAGTAAGTCTATTTACAGACGCCACACGCCACACCCACCCTCTTATCTAAACATATGACTTGGTTTTGGAGAAGAGCATGTGAGAACATAATCCTTCCTGACTACCTGCCTTAAGTATCTCATTGCAGGTTACATTAGGTTTTATTTAGAAAAGCTCAGCCATGTAGCTTGTCAAGTTTAGTCAAAGACTGCAGTGTTTACATGGGGATGAAGTGACAGCAATAAAACAAGTTAGAAGTGGCTGTAATCCATAATGTATTTGCACTATAAAGGTTAGACAGTAATTTGACCAGAGCAGTGTTCCTGCATTGTTCTGACTACATTCTGCTCTTACGCTCCTGTGAATTTGGAAATCTATATCTCTGTTTTATGATGAATCTACAAAAATTGAAAAACATAAAGCAAAGTCAACAGAAAATACATTTCAAGCATCTACATCATTCATGTACAAGCAGTACATTCAGGTTGTAAGATATCTGTGTGTGATATGTGAACTTTTGTGCTGGTCTTAACATGATTGCAAGGAATAAGGACTGTCTGAAAGCAGAGGGGGGTCTTCACTGATGACTGGAATGAACTGACTGGAGAAACAGACTTTGTGGACATGTGATTTAGTGTGTGGTGTGAGGTGGCAGCCAGCTCATATAATGCTAGGAAGTTGAATTTGCTAGATGGTAACCGGCAACAATTTATAATTAGAAAGCTTAGATAAACAGCAACAAATATATATTATGGACTTTGTGTGGATTGGGCCTTGAGGATTGTGGGTGTGGCAGCGCCTGATAAATAGAGTCGCTTTCTTACTGTTCTCATTTCGCTTTACAGCGCGAGAAAGAAGAAGCTGCTGAGGGGCAAAAAAAATGTCTTCAATGGCGGAGTGGAAGCAGAAATGCGATTCAGAGTGGGAGCTGGCGGCTAAAGGAGTTCCTTTGCCGGACGATGTGGACTGGAAAACCGTATATGAGAAGAAACCACTGGAGCGGAATTTACTGAAGAACCCGTCGCCTTACGGTAAGTTAGTGACGTCACAAAATAACGTTCCTTCACCTGAGTGAAATCTGCACTGCTGTATCTACACTGTTCCGTTAACTCTACTGCATTTCAGGAATTGACCGTAAACGACAGTATGCGTTAGAAATGACCGTAAATCTTAGTGTAAAAGTGCAGATTAGTTTATTGAGCAGTAAATCAGTTTAGATTTCTAATTTATAGATTTCAGCAGTTTGTTTGTATTTAAGACTTACCATTTGGATTGGAACTCGTGTCTGATTGTACGATTTAGTCTCTCTAAACCAGCTATCAAGTTCTAATACATAGTTATAAAGTTAGAAACTTTAGTTGAGAGTTGATACTTTGGAGATCTTTGTTTAACAAGTCAGCGTTATTGTCAACTTAGTGACATGCTTTCATGGTGATTTACTTACTTACTTTACTTACTTGTGACTAACCGAGCTCACGTTGATCCATGCCAAGAGTTTTTGTGTGAGTGTGCAATGTGAGCTTCAGGGATGGGCAGGTTTACAAGAAGAAATGAGTGTTTCTTTTTTCTCACAGTCCTCTCCTATTTTGGCCAGCAGGTTTGAATCATGACACTCCGCCACCCGAACCCAATGTCATGAAATTTGTGGAGCGTAACCAGACATCACAGTACAATGCAGAAGGTAAAAAAATAAAATAAACACATACACATTATAGATAAATACATTACAGCGAAGTGTAATTCTTTTCTCTGCATATCCCAGCTGAGGAAGTTGCAGTCAGA